>NC_041409.2:84503423-84803423 GCF_900747795.2 Erpetoichthys calabaricus | reverse complement strand
CACTAAAGAGATCCAAAGCATGTAGTCACAAAAATGCTCAAACCCAGCTAGTAGTAATGGCACACAAAAAATGTTTATATATTGGAAGGGACGACAGGCATGGGCTGGTGTCCTGACCGGGATGCGGCATGATTCATTACCCAGCCAGAAGGCCAATGTAACTAAGGAATGAGGGGGGATATTGTATTTGGAGCAGTTGCTTTTCTGATAAGCTAGATGGCCACACAACCAGACCAGGACTCCCACGTGGATACCCACCAGGCATAATGGGAATTGTAGTCCCGTGGGGCAGCCCGGTTGGGTTCTTTGAGGAACGCCAGATGAAATCCCTATTGTACAAGACTTTTGATTGACCTGGAAGTAATTTCATCGGACTATGTCCTGGCACAAGAAGTACTCCTAGGTCCAAAATAAAAGGAGCCGCTCCGCCACCTGCAGTCGAGTCAGAGCTGAAAGAGGAGAGAGGCAACACTCAGCTGGGAGTCAGTGGAGCAGAAGCAGGAGAGGGAGAAGAAGATAAATTTATAATTGTGGTGGTATATATGGATAAAGAAGCCCTTCTTTTCATCAGATTGATGAGGACAACATACTCAAACTGCCTCTATGCTCTGCTTCATCTCCTGTAACTGTCTGTTTCAGAAGATCACATCAATAGTGAATCTCTCTGCCCTAAAGCGACACTGAGACTTGGGGTTTACCTGTTCGGCAGCCTTTCCAAAACCACTCGGGTGAACACTTTGCCAATGGTGCTGAGTGGAGTTATGCCCCTGCACTGTTCCAATCGCTGAGGTCTCCCTTGTTTTTGTGAAGTGCGTGAAGATGTTGGCATCACACATTTCTTGGGGTGCTGATCCATTTTCTCAGCACTGACATAGTAGCTCATGAATATGAGGGGATCACTTCAGCAGGGGAGCCATCTTTTTCCTGGTCAATACTGTAACACGTGGGAAAATTTTACAGTGTCTGCCACACCCTTAATCAGATTCTTTGTAGCTGTGTTCATGAGTTAAGTGATGTAGGGCTGTCCAATAGGCTGATTCTGACCACTGTCATGGTGCCTGATCAACTTCTGACCTTAAGCTGTCCCATGAATGTGTGGGATTCTTTCAACTGTCAGTCTCAGCCAAGTCTCTGTTTTAAATGAAGGCAGCAACTAAGATATTCAAAATATGACAAATCATAATGCAGAACTGAGGATGTTATCTAATAATACATTAATGACAATTTTCTTAACCAGCTTAATATAACTGGTTTCAGGGAGCCACAGCCTTGAGCTAAAGACCCGACTCTGCAATGACAGAGCATCAGTCTTTCTAAGGGCATACTCATGCATGTGCCAACCCTTGCTCTATGTGGACCAGTTTGTAGCTACCAATTAACTTAACATCCATATTTTGGGGAAATAGGAGGATGCTATAGTATGCTTTGGAAAGGTATTGCATAAATGAAAAATATCCACCTTAATTAAAGGACAAGTGTTTGTGTATCTGTCTGTTGCTAAATCTCTGTCATTCCAACAGATGGTGCATCACAAACATTTGTAGTAAAAAAAAAAATGCATCGCATTTGCCATTCCAACAGATGGTACATCCCAAACACTAACATTGTTTTTATGAATCTCACACAAATTGGCGTATAATAGAGACTGGCATCCATCCATCCATCCATTTTCCAACCTGCTGAATCCGAACACAGGGTCACAGGGGTCCGCTGGAGCCAATCAACAGATGGCATATCACAAACATTTGTGATCTGTTGGAATGAAAAATGTAAGACATATGTATGTAAGATGTTTGTATGGAAAAAGACATGCAGGTTACGATTATTACGATAACTTTGTTAACTCAATAGCTTTATTTACTTTATTAACTCAAAAGAATGTCACAATGGCACAGTGAACTTTGGTACAATCTCAGAAGTGCTGAAATTGCCAGCCTCACGTACTCACAACTGTAAACCTACTTTTGCCCACCTCTACATATACCATGTCATGCATGTGTGTCAGAGGGTCACCTTCCAGGCTTGTCAGAGGTAAGCACTACCAGCCCGGGACACCAGGGGACGCTATTACTGACTCTTCTGTCTCTTTTTTCACCCACAGCTCCGAGAAGATGCCCACTGAGAGCTACTGACTCCAGCCCTTTTGGTCCACAAGCTATAAAAGCAAAGCGCTTCAGAAAGGAGGCGCTCGGACCATGAAGCCTGACTGCTCTCCAGAGCCTTTATTATACAGACTATGGCACCACTGAGCATTTGTTAATTTAAGTCAGCTCATTATTTTGAGTAAACAGGGTGGCCCGGTTGGCACCCTAATATTTAATCTTGTCTCTTGCATTTCCGTAGACCAACCACAATATATAACTAGCAGCAGCCCCCAGCTTTGCCCATGTAAGTAACCTTATGGAAGAGCTGTCTAACTTCTATAAATGATGCTTCTTAAAGTGCACATTTATGAGTGGGTGTAAAATCTAAGACAAGGTGTTGTCCTTTAGACTCGCTGTAATAAAAGAAACTCCACAAAAAGTAACCCCAGGGTCACAATTGTAGGTTCCAAGTGAGTCTATTGTCTTTTCTTGACAAAGTGGTATACGTATGTGTTGTCACGCATGAGCGCAGAGGTTCAACCAGGTATGTAATACCACCCCGAGCTGAGAGGGGGAGCTGCCGCTAACTGTCTTGTCTCCTTCTTCTTCCACAGAGCAACTGACTCCGCCCCTTCCACTCCCTGAGCCATAAAAGTGTCACATCTTATTTATGTGACCTGAGGAAAGGAGCTCCACATCCTGATAATAACTGAAGGAGCCACTAGGAACAAGTAAGTCAGAGTGTTAAAGTGGCAGTAGTGTTGTTTCTTTTGAGTGCCATCATGCATTATTTTTGTTTAAAACCCTTTAAGTAAATGGGGACAGCCAGCTGGGCAGCATGGTGGTGCAGTGGGTAGCGCTGCTGCCTTGCAGTTGAGAGACCTGGGGACCTGGGTTCGCTTCCCGGGTCCTCCCTGCGTGGAGTTTGCATGTTCTCCCCATGTCTGCGTGTGTTTGTGTGTGTCCTGCTGTGGATTGGCACCCTGCCCGGGATTGGTTCCTGCCTTGTGCCCTGTGTTGGCTGGGATTGGCTCCAGCAAACCCCCGTGACCCTGTGTTTGGATTCAGTGGGTTGGAAAATGGATGGATGGATGGATGGGACAGCCAGCTTGGCGCCCCCTAAAATGTATCTACATATCATTCTGTCATTCCCTCAGATGAACACAGTGTGCAAAATTGTGTTGAAATTGGACCATGGGTGTGGAATTGTATGAAGAACAAACACACACACACATATGGATCTTTATATATCATAAGATTAGGAAAAGTAGGTTTTGTTAAAGGAAAAAATAAAATTGGCATTAGGCTTTGAACAGTGACACAACGTTTTTGGCTCTTTACCCTTCATCAGGCTCTTTATAATATATATCTGGTATCATACAATAAATTGCTTGTAAATTTATTTCTACAAATACACATTTTTATCTTCATGTGTGTGCAGTAAATATTCCTATGCGTTCATGAGTCTGCCTGTTTATGCATGCCTGTGAAACAGACATGTGTGTGTATCTCCAAAACCTGTCGAGCATAAATGTGTGTCTTTTGCTTATTTCCCTACTGCAGACTTCTTTGCTTACATTCTACTTGCCCTTTGTCGAGCGGATGAACCCGAGTTTATCATGGCAGCTGTGCGGCTTTTTGTTGATTGTCAACATGCTTTAAAAGCGTCGCCTTTGTACTCTCCTGGAAAGCTCTGTTGACTGTTTTGTGCAGCGTGCATTGTATCCATTACACAATTCACTGGAAAAAGACTCATCTCTCCCAAATCCTCTTTAGAGTGTCTGAAGTAGGGAGGCTGAGAAAAAAGGGAGTTCAATTCAGCAAGTGCTCTGAGGTACCCCCTTCTCCTGTCTCGAAATCACACACGCAGACACGGGAGGCAGCGAACCAATCGAGAAATAAAATGAACCACCAACACATCAGTGAAGCCGCTAAAAAGAGAAAAAGAAATAGGGAGTGGGAACCCTGAGTGCCCCCCTTCAAAGATCGACAGGATTGTTGTCATGTTGCTCCATTTCTGATTAGCCCTCGGCCACATACTCGAAGTGCCCTCCCCCCACCCTATAAACATCTGAGTCGTCTTCTTCTTGCCCGTTTCCATAGTGATAGCATTGCTTGAAAGAAGAAAAACACGGTTGACCGTCATTGTTTCCCTTTAGGTTTTAGGTAGCGCTGGAGTCTGAGCTTTTGAAGTAGATCACATCACTTCGCTCCGGCCTTTTTCCCTTTCTCCTTTCACATCACTGTTGCAGTAGCCTGCAGTTATCTGGACTGCCCAGAAACTGGAGTACCCAAAGAAAACTTACAAAGACTTGAACCCCGTCTCTCCGAGCTATGAGCCAGCATTGCCAACAAATGCAGTACCCTGACCTGATGCTGACATTAAATACAATTGACGGGGTCCTTTAACAACCTTCATCAGTATCATAGGCATGGTCTGACTGCACTTATCCTATTTACGTTGAGAAATATACACTTAACAGGCCAGAAGATAGTTGCAGAAGAAACTTTACAGCCTACGTGAAGTACGTCCCATAGGGAGTCGGTGGTTGTACATGCAATTTTTTGATTTTATATCACACTTCTCACATCATCTCAAAGCTTTTCTCACATGGCCAGAATGTCTGGAGACAACTGGTTAAAAAGATTGTACCAAAAAAGGCTCCGCCCTCATGGGTTCAGCCAAAAAACCCGCCCCCAGTTTCCTCCAGTCCATGCATTTTAAGAGGTCTGTCCTGCCGTCGATCTCAACTCCATCCTCCAAAAAATTGATTATAATGTTTTGTCATTTATGTCTCTTTCCAAAAAAGAACTCTATTACTATTGTGTGAAAGTTATCCATTTTCTTTTTCTGAAAACGATCTTGGATTCGCAATGGAGGGAACATTTAGGTGTAGTAGGAGGGAGGGTACCGGCCTGCAGAGAGCTGTACAAGTCTCCGAGCAACCAAAGGACAGCAGACCTACAGTGGAGGATTGGCCACAAACTCCTTCTTAAAAATAATTACAGTAACAGAGGATGGCAGATGTGATTTTTGTGGGAAAGAAAAAACATTTTTCATATGTTTGTATCATGCATAAGATTGGGAGTTTTTTTTTTCAAGTTTTTAACTGATTTGTGTATAAAACTAAGTTCGAATTTTAATACTGTGAGGTTTATTTATGGAGCCACATATAATAAGAACAACAGGCATAGGACACGATTGCTGAACTTTTTCCTTGGTGAAGCAAAACTAGCAATTGTAAAAAGTAGGAAAAATAAACAGTGTGGAAAAGGACCTGAGGACATCCTTTTACTGTTTAGGCTGAACATTCCGTCAAGGATCAGACTAGAATTTACTTATCCATATTACTAACCGAGAATGGTAAACCGGATATGGACGCAGGGACCTGCCCGTGGACGCAGGAGACATAGTGCGCAGGCGCCACACAAAGCCCCCCTCCCCAGAGTGAAACGGGAGAGACTATGAACCGTCTGACATGCCGCAAGCAGGATAAAGCGAGGTCAGAAATAAAAGACAGAGTAGGAAATAAAGTAAAACGTCATAAAGAGGTTAAAGAACGGGGCCAAACACATGGAGAGCAGGTTACAGATGATGAAAACTGGAATGCAACAGCTTCAAAAAAACCTAGGCACGAAACACATGCACAGCGAGATACAGAATATAAAGGCAGAAAAAACGTCAGTTAAACGTCCACACCACACAGCGGAGGCAGACCCGGAAGGTGCAGGCGCCTACATCGCGCGTCGGAAGGCGCAGGAAAGTACGAAAGGCAAAGGCGCCTACACAGCATGGTGAAACCCGACATAATTGTGAATTTCCCATTGGGATTAATAAAGTATCTATCTATCTATCTATCTATCTATCTATCTATCTATCTATCTATCTATCTATCTATCTATCTATCTATCTATCTATCTATCTATCTATCTATCTATCTATCTATCTATCTATCTATCTATCTATCTATCTATAATATGGAAGGCGCAGGCGTTGCCGCCATATTGTGAGTGGCACTAATGCGTAGTGAAGGCGCAGGTGTCACCACCATATTGTGCGTGGCACTACTGCGGAGTGAAGTTAGGAATAATGTGCTGCTTGGGATCGTACAAAATGCCGAACGCAACCCACCGTCTGAAACTGCGGTGGCAAAGCAGGCACGGTTTCAAACCGAACAAGCTCGACTGACGGATATACGCCTACAACGCGCGTCTCAAACCGCAGAAGCAGGGCAAGCACGGGTTCAAAACAACGCAAGCTCCTACAACGCGCATCTGAAAATACGTCTGCCCAGCGGGCACGGGTTCAAAACGCCGGGGGTAGACGAACGAAGCGAGCAGGGGGCGAAGCCCCCTTGTTATAAACTAATGCACAAAACTGATGTTTTTGAGGATGTGTGGTGTGTGAAAGGGGTACTGAGGGAGAACTGAAAATCAATTTATAACTCACTATTAAAAAAAATAAAAATGGAAGTTATACGTAGCAAGTAATGCCCTGTGAACAACACTGGGAATCTGGGATGACTGGGCTTTGGTTTTATTTGTTACTAGGGGGCTCTGCGCCCCTTGCTCGCTTCGCTCGCCAACCTCCGTGCGAGCGCTACGTGCTAGCCACTTTGTGGCTCTGCTGCTCGCGTATGGGGATGTAGATGTACAATTTAAACAGATTGTTATTTTCATGGGAATTGTTACATATGCCTAATAGAACTAACTATTTTACATTATAACAAATAATTAACCATATTAAAAAATAATTAAACGTAATAAATTGAAAGAAAATTATGTTTCACGTTGCATTAGAGGTATTTGTTGCATTATACATTTTCGTTCTGTTTGGCTTTGAAATTAACACGCAAATACTTTTTAAACTTACTCTTTTACTGTAAAACTTCAGTAAAAACAATATTTGGAATTAACCTTTTCGTCAATATCACATTGAATTTTGATTCCGTGTTTGGACTTACATCGTAACAAAGCAACGTATAACTGCCCGTGAGTGAATATCGTTTCTTTCTCTCTAATAAGTAAACCGACTTTTTCGAATGTTTGTCCCTGTGATTTGTTAATTGTCATAGCAAAAACTATTCAAACGGGAAACTGTATAAACATTTTAATACAAATGGCATATCAAGATCTCCTTTGGTGTCTAATGTTATCTCCTGAAGATGTACTACATTACCTTCCTTGTCGCCTATTACAATTTTACATGTCAGAATTGTTCACCCAATTTTAAATACAGCTAATCTTGTCCTGTTGCATAGCCCATCACTCATACATAAATTACGCAATAACATTATGATACATCCTTCTTTCAAAAGTAATTCGGTCAATGGAAGACTGCACGGTTTTAACAGATTGTCAGGTTATATAGCGCCTTGATGTGTGGAGTACAAGTCCCAGGAGGTTCTGCTCAAGCTTTATAACACACTGGTGAAGCCTCATCAGGGCTACAGAGGATGAATTAAAGGAAAGTTTAAAAGAGCTGAGCCTTTTCTGTTGAAGCAAAAGAAGATTAAGAGGATACATGACTGAATTTAATTAAATTATGGAGGACTGAGATTGAGATTAAGACTGTGACTTTAAAAATAGTACATCAAGAACTCTGGGCCACAGTTGGAAATATCTTTGACAGAAGGAAAGTTATCTTGTTACCTCGATTCCCTGCGTATGTAGCGAAGTAGCGAAGAGCAAACAACCTCTAAAATGGCATCAACATCTGGTGAGAGACCACTGCGAATGCGCAAAGCAACATACTCCATGGACGACATTTTGTGTATTATTGCTGAATCGGATACTGACTTGCACTTACAATGACAAGAGGTACGAACCAGATTGCACCACCACCCACCTGCTGAGCCAAGACCAGCCAGGCAGCCTACCCACTGCACATTCTTGCTGGCCATCAAGCCACCCTCGCACGGCCACTGCTGCCAGAGACCCCGAACAGACACACAGGCAGCAGCTACAGCACACAGGAACAGACATTTCATGTTAATTTTTGTGTGAAACCATTGCTGCGTGTTTTTCTGAGTTTTTTGGAAAAAATAGTCACACCTCAAATAGTTAAATGTCCCCAATATGTATCAACAGCCTCACAAAAGAAAGGGACAACTGTCAAACCTTTGACATGATGAACACATCCACAGAGAATCTTTATTTAAAAAAGTTTTTTTAATATAATCAAAAAAGTGCAAAAATGGCAAATCAAGAAAAAGGGCAAAAGCTTTGCCAAAAAGGCAACTCACAACAAGCAGATCAGTGGTTGTGCACCTAAAACAGAAGAAAAAAATTCAAAAATCAGCAAAAAGGTATTAATAACAAAATGGTGCAATTTTTCAAACACCCCCGATTAACCACAATGAACCACTTGCTCTTGCCCTGTATATAGGCCAGTGGTTCTCAATCTGTGGGGCGGAGTAACAAAAAGAGGGGCGTGAAGATGTGAAAAAAAGGAAACAAGAATCAAAAATATAAAAAATACATCTATTGAAACCAAAACAAATTAGCTTAAACTACATTCTGATACTAGAAAAATAAATATAGAGTTAGATAAATGTCGATAAAAGTTAAGTAGGTATAAAATATGCATCTATGATATATCATTACTGCGGTGGGTTGGCACCCTGCCCAGGATTGGTTCCCTGCCTTGTGCCCTGTGTTGGCTGGGATTGGCTCTGGCAGACCCCCGTGACCCTGCGTTCGGATTCAGCGGGTTGGAAAATGGATGGATGGATGGATATATCATTAATTAAAAAAGAACAAATTGGTATTACAGTAATCCCTCACTTATCGCGGGAGACAGGTTCCAAGGCCGACCGCGATAACTGAATTTCCGCGAAGTAGAGACACCATATTTATTTAATTATTTAACGTGTATTTGGACGTTTTTAAACCCTCCCTGTATTGTTTACAACCCACCATTTACTCTATTAATAACAGGGACAACTGCTAAGCAATATGAAATCGGTAGATAAGTTTACACTTACTGTATAGCGAAGTACACGTAGCAGCTTGTAGGCGGTCATGATGTCGTCGACCTTGTTGCAAAGAATCCTAAAGCAGATTCCATCCAGACTACTGCCTTATCACGTCCACTTGCAACTCGTTTTGCGCCCTGGTTAAAGGACACTGCGGCCGTAGATCTTATATGCTTTTCCTCCTTTTTAAATAAAAAGAATCGTGGACTCATTGATGCTGCAATGGTGTCCTGCAGCGGTGTAGCTGTTCCCTTCCTTCAACATATCCAAAACTTTTACCTTTTCTGCAATCATTTGCATCTTCTGTTGGCGCTTGGACACGGCCCCTGAAGCAGTAACACGTTAATGCTGAATGAGTGAGATGAGACTTCCTGGTTAATGCAGCACTCCGTCGCTGAGCCAATCAGCAGCACACAGGAACTTAACTGCGTGCTCTGATTGGGTAGCTTCTCAGCCATCCGCCAATAGCATCTCTTGTATGAAATCAACTGGGCAAACCAAGTACCAGAAGTCCGCAGAAACCCGCGAAGCAGCGAAAAATCCGCATTACATATTTAGATATGCTTACATATAAAATCCGCAAAGTCGTGAATCCGCGAAAAGTGAACCGCGAAGTAGCGAGGGATTACTGTAGTGGGCTCCTTTCAAAAAAACGTTAAGGGGGGGCACGATTAAAACTGTTATGAAAACTCGGGTCGCAAATACTTAAAGGTTGAGACACGCTGATATAGGCTGAGGGCAGTCCTTCAGCAGTGACATCAGGTTGGCCCCTCCTCTTAGGGTTCCGCCCACAAAACACAAGGAACGTAAGAGAATGCATCACACGTAGATACTAAATAATGAATAAATAGAGCAATATTAAAAAAAAATTACATGATTACAATAAAAACATAAAATAGCACTTCAAAATAAACAAAGAAGACACAGAAAAATGAAAATAAACAGATGCCAGGTAACTCTCCCTAGCTGTCACATAGCCAAACTCATCATAATTAAGAATATTGTGAGTGTCAGATTGCTCAGCTTGACCCACACTCATCAATCAGTTAGCTTCCCGGACTACTGTGAAACATGGAGAGCCATTTGTTTAAAAATAAATCGACCTCGGTGATCACATCCCTGTAAGTCGTGACTGGCATGCCTCACGCAGCCTATTAATTTCAAACCAAACCAGTAATGGGCCATTATGTTTTAATAACCTCACAGTGAACGAGTTGTCGGGAGAGCTACACCTGCCATGTCGTGACTTTAGTGGATTAATGGGGGCCTCTCTTTTCTCCCTCCAGACATGACTCAAGGCAGGGGGGCCATGCCGTTCATCTGTAGAGTGCCATTGGTGGTCTGTGGTGGCTTTTGCAGCATTAGGCTGAAAAATGTTCAGAGTTTGCAGAAGTATTACCTGATATGGTGATGCTACAGAAACATTTACTGTTGTGTGGATGACATGCAGAGGAGAAATAGTCGCACCTCGGCTGAGCATTTAAAGACATATCATACATTTTAATCCTTTCTTTTCTTGGAAGACAGGCTTTATTTATCCAAACACATTCAACTGTTTTGGCTTTTGATTGATGTATTTATTGGAATTGCTGATGATTTGATAATGTACCCTTTTGGTGATGTTATAGTATGTAAAGTGCCACCTAAAGTAGAGAGACTGGTTTTGATTGGTTGCAATGAAAGGCAGCAGCATCATCTTTTTTTTTTTAATCCTGTTTTCAGAATTGTGCAGAGCTCGAGCCCATCACAGCAGCATCAGCAGCAAGGCAGGAACCAACTATGATGGGATGCCAGTCTTTTCCATACCCAGACTGAGCCAATTCAGATTCACCAAATGGTTTAACCAACACATCACAGTACCCAAAGAAAAGTGACATGGGCCTGCAAAGGATGTTTGTTCTCCACACAGAAACCAGTTTAGGAGGCCACAGCAATAGCCACAATACCTCTAAGAGATCCATCTCTCCATCCATTACTTACATTTTGGTTTTTCCAGTGCAGAATTACACAAAGCTAGAACCTATAAAGTTAGCACCAGGTGTTAGGGAGGAACCAGTCAAGGAAGGTGTGCTAGTCCATCCCAGGACACAGACAAGCACATCCACAATAGCCTAGTTTAAGGTCACCAGCTCAAGTAATCAGAGAAAATTTGTAATAGACGTAATAGTATCATCATGTGTATCGAGGGCCAGTATGTCCAACATGCAACCTGTCGCCACCAAAATAAAGAAGAAAATATCAAAATACATAACTTCATGTTATCTACCAGAAAGTACAAATCGGCTTATTTGATGTATCCCATGCTCCTTGTTCCACCTGCTTGGTTACGCTCTCAGCTCCAGAAACCATTTGGAGAAAAACACAGAAAAGTTTTAGTGACATCATGAATGAGGAAACCTCAGAATCCAGAGGAACTCCATATGAATATGACGTAAATATGCATAATAAACTGGCATCGTTATTATTGAGTATTAGGCTGAATTTTTTATCCAAGGAGACATGTTAAATCAGGATGAACTACAACTATTTCACATTTCCTGGTGAGGGTCGCACAGGGATTCAGAGGAAAAACTGAATCAGCAACCTTTTAGATTAAAAATGCAATGCCTTTGCTATAACACCAAATTTAAAGACCAGTTTGGAAATTGACTCCAGGAGCCTGGGACGCATGAAGCAGCACCACTAAAACCCGGTGTTACCTACCACTAAGAAATCCATTTTTGTTTTCTGGACCTTCTTATTCTGAGACATGATTGCAGTGGGACAGATGACTATCCCAGCAGCACAGGGCACAAGGCAAGAGCTCAGATCAATTATAAACCTTAGAGCATTAGAAAATGTTTACAAGAGCAGAACACTCAAGCCAATAAAGTGTGCCAATACTATTGAACGAATTTCATACACCAGGTCGAGTTCTGAAGGTCCCTAAAGTCCTACTCCCAAACCCATTATTTGTTCATTTATTTCACGTGTCTGTGGTTCTTTTTGTGTAGAAAAACCTTCAAAGGTTTGCGTGAAATCTGCCTTTGAGAAGACTCCAACCACATCTCCTTGTTCTTGAACCTAAACCACTCAGCCACAACATTAAAACCACCTGTCTAATATTGTGTATGTCCCCGTCATCCCACCAAAACAGCTCTGAACCATGAAGACCTGGACCTCTGAAGGACCTCTGTGATATCCGGCACCAAGACGTTAGCAGCAGATCCTTTATGTCCTGTAGAATGTGAGGTGGGGCCTCTAAGGATTGGTCTTGTTTTCCCTGAACATCCATTAGATCCTTGATTGGATTGAGATGAGGGGAATTTGTAGGCCAAGTCAACACCTTGAACTCTTTCTCATGTTCCTCAATCCATTCCTGAACATTTTTGCAGTATGGCAGGGTGTATTATCCTGCTAAAAAAAGACCACTGCCATCAGGGAATATGAATGCCATTGCCATGAAGAGATGTGCATGGTCTACAAAAATCTTTGTGTGGGGGGCACATTCATCTGAATGGAAGGACTTGAGGTTTCCCAGCAGCACTTTGCCAAGAGCATCACACTGCCTCCCCTGGCTTGCCTTCTTCCATTAATAATAATTCATTACATTTATATAGCGCTTTTCTCAGTACTCAAAGCGCTATCCACACAGGGAGGAACCGGGAAGCGAACCCACAATCTTCCACAGTCTCCTTACTGCAAAGCAGCAGCACTACCACTGCGCCACCTGTGAGGATAGTGCAACCTGCTGCCACCTCTTCCATAGGTAAATGAGGCACACACTCACACACACACAATCTAAAAGAAAACATGATTCATCCCTCCAGACCACCTTCTCCCATTGCTCCATGGTCTAGTCCTGAAACTCATGTGCCCATTGGAGGTGCTTTTGACGGTGGACAGAGGTCACCATGGGCACTCCAACCAGTCTGCAGCACTATGTGTTCTGACACCATTCTCTCATGGCCAGCATTAAGTTTTTACATAATTTGTGTCATGGTAGCTCATCTGTGGGGTAAGACCAGACGAGATAGCCTTCCACAAACACATCAGTGAGCCTTGGTTGCCCATGTCCATGTCACCAGTTCACCAATTTTCCTCCGGTGGATCACTTTTAGTAGGTACTAACCATTGCATGCTGGGAACACCTCACAAGACCTGCCATTTTGGAGATTCTCTGACCCAGTCATCTATCCATCACAATTTGGCCCTTGTGAAAGTCACTCAGATCCTTTTTTTCTTGTCTTTCAACGCATCATCTTCAAGAACAGACTGTTCACTTGCTGCCTAATATATTCCACCCCTTGAGAGGTGCCATTGTATCGAGAGAATCGGAGTTCTTCACTTCACCTGTCAGAGGTTGCAATGTGGCTGATCAGTGCATTTCAAAGTAACAACTTGGATCCACGGCACTAATTCCTTTCATAATTTGAAACACTTCCATCATGTCCCCTTTTAATCTTCCTTTGCTTAAACTGAAAAGGTCCAACTCCTTTAATGTTTCCTTATAACTCATTCTCTGTAGTCCTGGAATCAGATCATTCACTCTTCTGTGGATTTTTTGGAGGCATTTTAGGAGACCTAAACTGCAGACAGTACTCCAGATGAGGCCTCACCAGTGTGTTATAAAGCTTGAGCAGAACCTCCTGTGACTTGTACTCCACACATCATGGCACTATATAACCTGACATTCTGTTAACCTTCTTAATGGCTAATGTTAGCCTTCTGACCACTGGCCAAAGCCAAGGGCCTGGCAAAAACAAGACCCTGAGCCACTCTTCTGTTTGATCGGTCCCAGTGTTCCCTATTCCTCATAGCTTCATTATGCGCTCCGTACTTCCAGGTGAGCCCACCCCTACGACGTAACCTCTCTGATTTTATCAGAATGGTTAGACTGACTTGGTGGATGATGTCAGACCACACAACTGGCAGTCACAGTGAAAACCACTGGCGCAATCAAGTCAGGTGACAGGGCCTTAAAGGGTTCCCATAGAGTTCTGACCTTTAAGGCAGAGGATAGTTCTGGGGTTGCTTGGACCCCCACATGAGTAGGTGGTGCTGTAGCCTCATTTCACTTGGCAAAATAGAAGTGACTAGATCCCACAAACCTCCATGTTACATTGAGCATCTACAATTTTGAAGATTTACTGCAGGTCCGGGTAGAGCACTTCTCTGTACGTTTTCCACACTTGGTTGTTGAGTCACTGAAGATAAACAGACGTAGCACACCCTGGCTAAAGCAGATATGTGGCTTTTGGAAGAATTGCTCTTTGAGTGAAGTTGCTGTTTCTTTGAAGATGTACGTTGAATTTAGAAAGTATTCAGACCCTTTCACTTTCTACACACTTTATTGTGTTGTAGATTGAATTTTGAATGAATTAATTTTCATTTTGCGCCAGTTGGTCCAGACTCAACAACCTGTAATTAGTGATATAATGTGTTCAGAAAGGTTTGCAAATTTGTTTAAAATCAAAAACTTAACTCTCTCATTCATGGAAGTATTCAGACCCTTGCTGTTGTAGTCAAGTCCACACTATTGGCTTTAATTCTCCTTCAGATGCATCTAGAACTTGACTGGAGTCTACCGGTTGTACACTGGATTCATTGGACATTGTTTTGAAAGGTATACATGTGTTCCTGTGTATAGAAAGTCCCACAATTCACACTGAATGTCAGGACAAATACAAAGATCTCCACAATCAAATTGTGGTAAGACATACTGTAGATCAGGGCAAAGGGATCAAACCATTTCTAAAGTTTTGAGTGGGCACAGTGTCCTCAAGAATTGGAAAATGGAAGAAGGTTGGACCTACCAGGACTCTTCCTAATCTTGGCCATTTAGACAAACTGAGTAACCAAGCAAGAAGGGCCTTGGATAGGTAATTGATCAAGAACACAATGGTCACTCTAACAGTGCCTCGGAAGTCCTCTGCTGAGATGGGAGAACCTGTTGGAAGGATGACCATCTCAGCAGCACTCCACCAGTCAGGCGTTTATGGTGGAGTGGCCAGTCTTCAGTAAAAATCATATGGAGGCCTTCCAAGGACTCTGACAGCATGAGGAAAAAGATTTTGTGTGTCTGATGAGACAAAAACTGAACTCTTTGGGCAGAACTCCATGCACTGTGTATGGCGATGACCAGGTACTGCTCAACACCTACTGTACCTAACACCATCTCTACTGTGAAGCATCATGACTGGGAAGGAGGAATGCTGCCAAATATTAGGGAGATCCTTGAAGAAAACTCACTCCTGAATACACACCACCTCAGACTGGGGCACCAGTTGACCTTTCAGCATGACAATGACTCAAAGCATACGACCAGGACAGTGGCTGGAGTGTCCTTGAGTGGCCGGGCCATAGCCCAGACTTAAACCCCATAGAACATCTGTAGGGAGGCCTGAAGATGGCTTCCCATCCAATCTAACGAAGCATGAGATGATCTCCCAGGAAGAATGGAATAAACTGCTCAAATCCAGGGGTGCAAAGTTTGTTGAAACTTACACAAGAAGACTTCTCCCGGTTAAGTTTAGGGCAGATTTCAAAATCCTTCTTTTAACATATAAAGCATTAAATGGCCGAGGTCCAGCTTACTTGTCTGAACTTATCATGACTTACAAAGCAGAGCGCACATTAAGATCTCAAGATGCTGGTCTGCTTATGGTTCCAAGGATTAATAAAATAACAATGGGAGGTTGAGCTTTTAGTTACAGGGCCCCTAAACTGTGGAATGGTCTGCCTGCTACTATAAGAGATGCCCCTTCGGTCTCAGCTTTTAATAATAATAATAATACATTTTATTTATATAGCGCCTTTCCCATGTTCAAGGCACTTACAGAATATAATAAAGAATGGCAGCGTATACAGTATATAGTATGAAGACTCACGGCTGAAGACTCACGACTTCGATTTAGCATATCCTGACTAGAGCTGCTGATTAACTGTACAGACTGCATCTCTGTTGTCAGTCATTAGCACTAAAACATAAGTAACATGATAGTTAGAATTGGATACTAACCCTCACCTGTTCTGTTTCTCTTCTCGTTACTCAAATGTGGCACTTGGTGCCATGGCCCACCTGCCAAGTTGTTTTGCCTGACTAAGGAAAAGTCATCTCTGATGGATGATCGCAGGAATAGGGGGAGAGAGGGGTCCTTTCATCGGATTGGCTGGCCCAACACTGTTTCAGCCGTGGAATGGCCAAATGGGGGAGGCAGCTTGATGGATGAGGTCTCCAGGAGTCTCAAACTATCCAAATATTATTATGTGATATCATCTACTGTTAAATTCTGCTCTGTACTTCTAAAAAATTTTTATTTTTTATTTTTTATTGAGGATTTGTTCTGTTCTGTGTATTGTATTGTATTGACCCCCTTTTTCTTTTGACACCCACTGCACACCCAACCTACCTGGTAAGGGGTCTCTCTTTGAACTGCCTTTCCCAAGGTTTCTTCCATTTTTCCCTACTAGGTTTTTTTGGGAGTTCTTCCTTGTCTTCTTAGAGAGTCGAGGCTGGGGGGCTGTCAAGAGGCAGGGCCTGTTAAAGCCCATTGCAGCACTTCCTGTGTGATTTTGGACTATACAAAAATAAACTGTATTGTATTGTATTGTATTTAAGGTTGGAATTGCTGCCAAAGAAGGTTCCATGAAGTACTGAATTAAGGGTCTGAATACTTAAATTAATGAGAGATTTCAGTTTTTGATTTTTAATAAATTTGCAAAGCTTTCTGAAAACACATTTTCACTAATTCATTATGGGTTGCTGAGTGTAGACTGATGGGCAAAGATGGCAAATGTATCCATTTATAGTGAAATCTACAACGGAGGAGCCTGACCACCTTCTGAATCCACTGTACATCCCATAAAGCTCTACTTGACATTTAGTGTCCACAGTTTTGAGGATTAATTACAGGCCCAGGTAGATACTTACCCTCAGTATTTTCCATGCTTTGTTGACTAGCTGAAGGTGAGCAGACCCCGCACACCCAAGGTAAATCAGATATCTATTTTCTTTGGCTAAATGGCTCTATGAATGAAGTTGCTGATTTTTATGATTCGTAAACAGAGAAGGTTGGATCATAAGGGGTTGCACTTTCTTACTTGCTAATTTACAAATTAGATTTTGGGCTTACCCAGCATAAAGGAACAAGGAAAAATAAAAAAAAGAAACCTTTGAGCCACCCAATGCCAGGGGCAAGTGAAGTGATAGGTGGGTGGTGCGGGTGGCTCTTTGTGCTGCACTGTTTTGATTAAACACGCTTTTGTTGGAATGGCCTCCACATCTTGTGTCCACATCATTAGCTGTTGACTTTTCATATCAGAATGAAAAGTGTGTCAAGACCGACTTTCAAGCCCTTATCAGTTATTTAAAGACTCTCCCCTGACGTTGAATTGCACGAGTCAACATGATGCCGCCTTTGATCTGCTGCCGGGTTATTTAGGGTGGAAGGCCTCCGTCAGAACTGATGTGCTTCATAGTCGTGGGATTCATTTGGGGGGTCATGTCCCCAATG
The DNA here is from genome assembly GCF_900747795.2 of Erpetoichthys calabaricus. Classification (NCBI taxonomy): domain Eukaryota; kingdom Metazoa; phylum Chordata; class Cladistia; order Polypteriformes; family Polypteridae; genus Erpetoichthys; species Erpetoichthys calabaricus. Next base: position 84,785,867 of record NC_041409.2, on the reverse strand, counting down.
TACATTCTTCCATTTTGCTTCGCTGCCATGTGCCACACAAAGAACACACTTGTGCCACCCAGATGGCTCCACACTTGGGCAGAATCAAAGGGCTTCAGTGATGTTCCTCCCCCAGTGACAGTGAATTCTCATTCCCAGTCGTGTTGAACAAACTGTTTGTCTGTGCCGCTCACTTTGCTCTCTCCTCTCCATAGGCAGATGCTATCATTGAAGTTTCCACACTGTGAGGCACAGCGGGGGTCAGCATTATCCAGCCGCGTGCCACTGGCGTTGCATTTACCGAGTCGGATGTGCGGCATTCACACGGATAAAAAGAAAGCACTCAAGCTAGGGGTCATTATCATGCCTTGCCTCCAGTGTTACCTTTATTGTGGATGCCGCAGATGTGTGCTTTATCCATTTTTTTTCTTATTTATTAAGCATCAGAATCCTCCCATTTTGGCACTTGACTTTTCAAACTGCTTTCTTGGCTTCCATAATCGCAGCCTGCAGCGATTTATCCAAACTGCTAACACATTACGCCGGGTCACCTGTCAGCAGTTTCTTCAGGGAGGTGAGTGAAAGCCAGGGGGTCTGCTTGTGTCACAGTTGCCCCACCGATGATACTAACAGGTGGATGGCATAAAAAAAAAAACAGCATCAGCTACCTGGAGGAGAAGAGAACACCTGTGGGGGAGCCTCTATGGCCTCTATGTGCCTCTCCGGTCCTGCTGCAGGCACTTTTATCAAAAGCAACCTGGAGATGAAGGCTGTGAACACAGACAGGTGAAGTGAGAAGCACGCAGTAAGTAAGTGGCGATTGAACCCGTGATGTTTTGCTTGATAGTTCAGTGCTGTAGCCACAAGGACACGCTAGACACTGAACTGTCAGTTTGTTTAGTTACACCTCCCTGGTAGCGTGTTGCACCTTCTTCGGATTTCAGAAGGGTATCGATTTATTTCAGCTTGAATTCTACAAATGCTGGATGGCTTGTTCAAGAATGTTGAGCCATGATGAAATTACTGGGCTCTGCAGTTTCTGCATATTGAATTGCTATGAAAAGGCCTGACTCAATGGGGTCAATGTCCAGGGCAGGGGTCTCCAACTCCTGTCCTGGAGAGCTACTGTGGCTGCAGGTTTTCATTCTAAACCCTTTTCTTAATTAGTGACCAGATTTTGCAGCTGATTAAGTGTTTGTCTTAATTTTAGTAAGACTTAGGCCTCTTAATTATTTTTGTTTTTCCTTAATTAGCAACCAAACAATATTAAGACACAAAATGAACCGACACATAACCAACAACCTGTGTCCATCACACAGTAACTGAAAATAAAGAAAGGTGAAGGCCTCACTCAGTAATGTCGATCTGCTCAGGTCCATAAAACATTTTGAGAGCGCTCATAAAAAAGAAAATCAACAGTTTTGGAATGTCTGCCATGGCAGAATGAGCGCCATGGAATTAAATAACGGGTTTAATTAGCAACGAGAATAGGCTTCAAATTAAGAAACTGAATGACGTGAAGCTGGTTGGAGTTTGAGGCCCCAATTTAGTTGGTCATCTGTTGGCTCACTTCACATCAAATTTATGTTTAGGTGTCGTTTAAGGAAAAAGAATCAATTCAGCGGTCAGAGTCTCAAGAAAAGTCAATTAAAATAAAGGGAAATAATTAATTAGCAGCAGAAACTGGTCACAAATTAAGAAAACAGTTAGAATGAAAACTTGCAGCCACAGTAGCTCTCCAGGACTGGAGTTGGAGACCCCTGGTCTAGGGACTGTGCAAGCTCTGGTGATCCAAGGTATAGAAGGGCCAGAAAAGGGAAGAATTTTGGGGTGCCGTCCCAGCCTTCCTCATTTACTTTTAGTCCTTTTAATAAAAAAGAAAAATGGTGTAAATGGCTGTCGTTAATCCGGCTCTGCAGTCAGGTCAGTCGATACGGAGCGCCTTCGCTCAGGTCATCTCCCTATCAAGTGACGCATCCACGTAAGGTGGTCACCCTTTAAAAGCCCAGGGACCAGAAGGGATGGAGTCAGTTGCCCTCAGAAGTGGGTAGGAAGAACCTGGGAAGAGCTTGGATGGTGATCCTCAATTGCGCATGGGTGACAAAGGCCACTGAAGTAATGAAAACTTGCTGTCATGTTCCCAGAACAACTTAGTGTTGATATCTGCCTTGAGAAAAGGTGCATTATCATGCTGATAGAGACAGTGTCCATCCTGTCGTGAATAAATTTTAGCTGTGCAGGGATGAAGTTGGTTAGCAGAGATACCCTGATGTTCTGACGTTCCATCATGTTCTGGGAATGCATCCCCCACACCATCACAGTGCCACCACTGGTCTGCACTGTCAACAATCAAACACTATGGCTGCAAGTACTAATGACGGTTCCTTCAAATTCTGGTCCTTCTATCAGCAGGATGCAAAAGGAATCTGGATTCTTCCAACCAAGTAACTTTTTTCCACTCCTCAGTGGTCCAGGTTTGATGCCACTGTGCCCACCGGAGACATGCTTTGTTTGTTTTTTTAATAACAACATCAGCATCCAACATGGTTATTGACTATTGCAACCCAATTGAGCAGAGGTGTAGCTAGGGTTTTCAGAGCCCGGGGACAACTGAAGATTTCACATCCCCTCCTGTTTGCCAAAATGCAATGGGGAACATCAATTCGGCACCCCCTACATGCTGCGCCCGGGGACAGATGTCCCCCCTTGCATAGCTATGCCTCTGCAATTGAGACAAAGTACGGTGTGTTCTGAGGTGACATTCTACATACTGAAGGAAATTAGTCTAGTGAATTGAGAGTTCATCAAGAACACGGGGACGCAGTGGGGAATTTGTTATGGGTAAATTTCACACAAACATTAGGAAGAATTTGTTCACACAGAGAACCATAAACACGTGAAATAAGTGACCAAGTAGTGTGGTGAACAGGAGGACTTTAGGGACTTTCAAAACTCGACGTGATGTTATGTTGGAAGAATTATGTGGAGAGGTTGGTTGGGAGCATCCGCTGATAATGCGTTGCTGCACACACAACATGACAAACCACCTGGATTGGGACCCGAGTTCTCGTCTTGTTCTAACACTAATGTGGAATTAGGATCCATGGATTGGGACCCGAGTTCTCATCCAGATTGTTCTAACACTAATGTGGAATTCAAATCCATGATTTGCCTCGTCGTGGCCTGTCTGTCTGCTTTTTTTAGTCAGCTAGATTATTGTAATGCAAATCTAACTGGTCTACCAAAGAAAGATATCAATCAGTTGCAGTGAGTTCAGAATGCAGCATCAAGAATCTTAACCAGAAAAAGAAAATCTGAGCACATCTCACCAGTCTTAACATTATTACACTGGTTACCTGTGTCCTTTAGAAGTGAATTTAAAATACTATTAATGGTAGATACATTTTTAAATAATCTTACTCCTTCCTATATTTTGGAGTGCCTGTCTACCTTACATTCAAAGTCGTAACCTTAGATTTTCTAATAACATCTGTCACACACGTGCGCATGGGAGGCAGCTAAAGGGCTTCAGTGATGGCAGTTTTGAGACATGCCAGGAGATGGCAGAGTGCACTGACTCTTTTTCTCTCTTGCCTGCAGACCATTCCCGGGAGATTCCACCTGGCTCTCGTGACATCATTTCCGGGACCGAGCCAATGGAAGGAGACCTTACTGGCTCCAGCCCCTCTGACGTCACGTCCGGGCTCGGACCAATGGAGAACGAACACGACCCTGATCCTTATGACCTCACTTCCTGTCTTCCCCTTTAAAACCCTGCCCTTTTTCCTAATTCCTCAGTCTTGTCTTCGACTCAGTTGTATGCACATCAGTGCTGTTTATTTCATAAAAACGACTTTGCAGCCAGGATACCAGATTATACGGGTGGCTGCCCCAAACCTTTATCTGAGTATGTCTCATTTGTGTGACACACCCTACTTATAATTCCAAGAGGCAAACTTTAAAGAAGTGGTGAGCCGGCCTTTTGCTATTAGGCACCAAAAATCTGGAATACTTTGCCAATAGAGACATGCCAGGTTAATAACATGGAACATTTTAAGGAACTCCTAAAATCCCACTCTTTCAATTTTGCTTTCACGTGGCTTCAATTTAGTTCCACTCTTAATACTCTAGATGTGTATAGAATTATCATTCTCTTCAGTGAATCTGCAAAGATTATTAACCAGTAACAGCGGACTGCAACATGCAGTGAATACAATTGACTTATAGTTTTCATCCTCTTTCTCTGTACGTTTAGCATTCATTTGCTCAGAGGCTGATGCGCTTGCTGCTTCCTGAGCAGATCTTCTTTTCTCCACCCTAGCAGCCCATTTCTTCTCTTCGTTCGTGAGCATCTTTTTGCGTTAAAACTGATTAAGTCAGTGTTTGTGTTGCAATTACTTAGTACGTTTTCCTTAATTTTTCACTTAAGCTGGCACTGAAGTCTTCAATCTGCCTCAAGAATGATTTAAGATATGAAGAGGTAGAGGAAGTGACAGCAAAGGTGGTAGGGAATGAGAACGGCGCCTGTACGCATGTGCCGCACAGCCGCCCTGCTGCCCACTGCTGAGAGTTGATTCTACAATAAAATAAAATAAAAATAAAAAGAGGAATAACCTTTGAGGTCAAGCATCATCTCGAGGTCACGTAATACAGTGGACCCTTGACTTACGAACTCAATTCGTGCGCGAGGGCTGGTTGTAACTCAAGTTGGTTGTAAGTCAAGACTATTTTTCCCATAAAAAATAATGGAAATACCCATAATGCGTTCCGAACCTCCCACAGCAACACTTACTTAACCTTTTCATAATAAAAAAGGGTTGTAAAATGTGCATAATTTACCAAAACACCAATAATTTTTCTAATGTACTAACCAAAAAGTTATAAAAAGTGCCTAGCCTACCAGAAACAACAATTTCATACTGTACTCACTATTTAATTTGACATCTTTGGGCTGCAGGAAGGAAGGAGGAGGAGAATGAAATGGAAGGTGGTTATTGTTTGGAAGGAGTTTCCTTATACAAATCTTTTCTTTGTAAAATTGTCGAGATGGTGGATTTCGACATGCTGTACATATTAGCGAGATCGGTCACATGAACGGCACTCTCATATTTCCACACAATTTCCTTCTTCGTTTCAATTGTGATCGCTTTCCTTACCTTCGTTACCTTCTCTTCCTTCCTTAGCAATTATCGAAATAAATTATACAAATGACTGCACTGACAGAAATTACGTCCACAAACACATGTATCTGGGCTCCGACTGACGCTTACAAACGCTCTCGGCTGTTTGTTTACAATCGCGCAAGTGGATACACGTGACCGCATTCAGGTCGTAATGCAAGATGTTGGTTGTAAATCAAAACAAAAATTTTGGTCGTAAATCAAGTTGTTCGCATGTCAGGCCGGTCGTATATCAAGGGTCAACTGTATATGTGTACCAAATGTCAGGTCAATAGGTCAAACGGTTTGCAAGTTACAGGTGATTTAAAATCCTGGACAGACAAACCAGGTTAGCGTATTATATAAGAAGATTTTTACTTTTCTCTGTTTTCTTTTCTGGTTCTGCGCCAACACCAAATGCCTGTGATGTCTGAATGAAAGCAGATGCTGCAGCTACTGTGTCAAATCGTCTAAGATAACGCCTAACAATATCAATAAAAAATGTCAAAATTTATGTTAGGAAGAATGCCCAATGGGGGCTGGATGGTCTTTTGGCTCTAGAACCCCTTCAGATAATGATTTTCATTTCCAACTTAACTTTATTTTTTAATTTTTTTTCTGTCCAACCTAGCCATCTGACCTTGTCATGGGTAGGTCACTTAGGAACTTCTATATTTTTTCTGTATTTTAAGGGCTCTGTTTATATACCTTTCTTACGTACGTGTGCATTATTTATTTATCTTTTGATTATTATCTATCCATCCATCCATTTTCCAACCCGCTGAATCCGAACACAGGGTCACGGGGGTCTGCTGGAGCAAATCCCAGCCAACACAGGGCACAAGGCAGGAACCAATCCCGGGCAGGGTGCCAACCCACCGCAGGACACACACAAACACACCCACACACCAAGCACACACTAGGGCCAATTTAGAATCGCCAATCCACCTAACCTGCATGTCTTTGGACTGTGGGAGGAAACCCACGCAGACACGGGGAGAACATGCAAACTCCACGCAGGGAGGACACAGGAAGCGAACCCAGGTCCCCAGGTCTCCCAACTGCGAGGCAGCAGCGCTACCCACTGCGCCACCCCTTTTGATTATTATTCTCACCTAAATTTAATTTGGTTTTCTTTTGTCTGCAACTACTTCTTTGGCATGTTGCAAAGCTCTTTGAGCCCCATCCTTTATATGAAAATGTGCTATAGAAATTATTCTTGTTGTTGTTTATGTCGCTTCTGCTGTTCTCACCTTTTCCCTTTGACCCCCTCTCATCCACATGCTGTTTTTGTCCACTATTGCTTTTTACAGCACTCAAATTAAAGCCTTGAAGTAGTTGAGTTATGGGGTCTCTCCCGGTCAAGGTCACTTGTGGCCAGAGACAGTGTGTCTCATCAATGGCTTTGTCTAATAAATATGCTTTGATCTGCAGTAACAGGGAGTCGCTACACCTCACCAGTCCTTTCCCCAGAATTTCAAAAAGATTGGTGAAGGGTAGTTGGATCTGAGATTCACGTCAAGATCTCCACTGTTGCTGCTGCCTGATTATTCGCCATTGTTCCTGGTATCTGGCAGTGCTTGGTCCCTTTCTTCTTGCATAGATATTGGTGCACAATTTCTTTCAGAATCCTTGTGAATAACGGGATGGTCCTCACTGCTAGAACATCTGGCTGCTTTTTGACTCTCTGGTTAGATAAGCTTTGGTGACTGGGCTGTCGCATGTGACCTGTGTTCTGCTCATGCACATCACCTGAAAGTAACACCAAAATCAGTACTGAAGGACTGATGAAGAATGGATGATTAATTATTTCCTGTGCTGAATCATTTATGTTTTTATGTTTTGTGAAATGTATGTTGTCAAGACTGCGGAACTGATTGGTTCCTGCCTTGTGCCCTGTGTTGGCTGGAATTGGCTCCAGTAGACCCCCGTGACCCTGTGTTTGGATTCAGCGGGTTGGATAATGGATGGATGGATGGATGTTGTCAAGAGTACCACAGAGTGCCTATAGAAATTGTAACACCCTTGAAAGTTTTATATTTTTCTGTTTGTGGAGCTCATGGGCTGTGTGTCAGAGATGGTGTTGAGTAATACTGGAGCGCCTCATGAAACTGTCCTGCCTCCCTTCCTGTTTACCACATACACAGCGGACATCAAGTATAATACCAGCTCTTGCCATCTACAGAAGTTTTCAGATGATTCCTCCTTTAGATTCTGCATTGATAATGGAGATAAGTCGAAGTAAAGGTGGCTAGTGGAGGACTTGTCACCACTTTCAAGGCAGTCAATGATGGAAGCTGCATTGACAATTTAGACAAGTCACAGTAGAGGAGACTGGTGGAGGTCTCTTCTCCATTGTTGCATTGATAATGGAGACAAGTCGGAGTACAGGAAGGTTGTGGAGGACTTGTTGTGCAGGGAGAACCACTTGCATCTCAACATCAGCAAGACAAAAAAATCTGGTGGTAGACTTTTGGCATGTCAAGGAGACCGTGAGACCCTGAGAATGGACATGGTGCAAAGCTACAAGTTCCCAGGGCTCCATATGAACAGCAAATGGGACTAGAGAAGACAACACAGTGATGCTGTATAAGAAGTGCCAGAGCAGATTGTACTTTCTAAGGAGACTCTGGTCTTTTGATGTGTGCAACAAGCTGCTGGAAATGTTCTACCAGTCCATGGTAGCCAATGTGGTGTTCTGTGCCGTGGGAAGCAACTTGAGTTCAGTCGATGCAAAACCTGAAAAGCCAACTCCACCACAGGACTGGACACTCAGGAGGCTATTGTGGAAAATAGGATGGTGGCAGAATAACATGCTGTCATGAAATATTCTGCCGATCCCATGCAGGGGGCGCTGTCTTTGAGTACTTTTCGCCACATTCTTATTCTCCCACAGTGTGATAAGAAGCACTTCTGGGGATCATTTCTGCCTGCTGCCACTAGGCCTTTCAATGCTTCCTTCCTGATTTCATGTCCTTCACTTCAGCCAGAAACCATTGAAAGATACTGCTGACTGAATCTATTGCAGTTATTTTAGCATAATATTTAGTAAATGTTTTTATTGTGGGCGGCACGGTGGCGCTGTGGTAGCGCTGCTGCCTCGCAGTTAGGAGGCCCGGGTTCGCTTCCTGGGTCCTCCCTGCATGGAGTTTGCATGTTCTCCCCGTGTCTGTGTGGGTTTCTTCCGGGCGCACCGGTTTCCTCCCACAGTCCAAAGACATGCAGGTTAGGTGGACTGGTGATTCTAAATTGGCCCTAGTGTGTGCTTGGTGTGTTTGTGTGTGTCCTGCGGTGGGTTGACACCCTGCCCGGGATTGGTTCCTGCCTTGTGCCCTGTGTTGGCTGGGATTGGCTCCAAAAGACCTCCGTGACCCTGTGTTCGAATTCAGCGGGTTGGAAAATAGATGGATGTTTTTATTGTCTTATACTTTGAGCCGGTATCGGTGCGTTCTATTTTTGCTGGAGTATGCATTTAAATTTCTCCCTGGTGATAAATATAGTATATGTAATCAAATCTAATATCTGTAATTAATTCAGATCAGTTTGCAGAGATCTGTTTTCACTTTGACATTACAGAGTCTTTTCCTGTTTATCAGAGTCAAAACATTTAAATTAAACCCACTGGGATTTAATGTTATAGAAGAACCAAATGTGACAATGTCCAAGGGAGTGGTTACTTTTTATAACTACTGTATGTAACACATGTTTGGGTGCAATAAAGACTGTTGTGACTAACTGACTAACATTTTTTTTTGGGCTGGTGTGCGGAAACATGTCATGTTCCTTGTCTCTGACTGAGTCAACAGAGAACACTTGGATGGGCTTCATTTTAAAATGTGTACCTCTACTAATCTCTGTAAGCGCAAACATTGCCGACTTTTCCACTTGGCTGCAACAGAATAAAAGTCACTGGACAACACCATTCAATAAAAAATGTGCTTTATGCCAACAGACAGAAGTGCAGGCGGCGGCGTCACATTTTACAAACATTGTACTGCTAAGTGAGGCTCAGTGCATTTTAATTCCCAGGGGTAGACTTCACTTGTCTGTGTCTTTACAAAACAAAATGGAGAGGAGATGAATTTCTTTAAAAAACTGACCAAAAAACATAGGATGCCATGGATTCCGTCTATAGGGGACAAAGTGGCAAATGTCCCCTTACTCCAAAATATCAAAGAATAGCGGTAGACGGTAAAAATGACTTTAAAGGTCAATAACAGCTGTGTTTGATCAATATGCGGCTACTGTTTGTGTTTTCAGCCAGGTTTCCCCCTCGGCTGCCGTTCAAATGCTGATTTATGGTTTTTTTTTTGGTTCATATTTTATGTTAACACTGTTTATGATTTAGTTTCTACATCTCAATGTGAGCTCTGTTATGTTCTTTGTGTTTTGTGGGGGGCCCATTAACGCAGGAGACCACCCTCAGAACTATAAATGCTTAGGAAAGCCCACAGTCCCTTGCGGTTCATTGAATACGCTTGTGGTGTGGTGAGTTTCTCTTATTATTATTATTCTTGTGCTTTTATGGTGACTGGATTTTTGACCCCTTTTGTTCTGCTTTGTCAACCATGTTTTGTACAGTGTATTGGGATTTTGTTTGTTTCTGGGATCTGGGATAAAAGGCATTACCTTCAATGTTTTAGTTTAAAATTATATAATAATTTTATTTATATAGATTCTTTGTTACCCTTTGTGTGACTAGCCAGATTTTGATGGTTTTCTTGTGAGCATTTTGAGCAATAATTGAGACTTCCATGCTTTGAAACTCTCAAGTTCATAACGGTTACAGGCTATTATACTTTCAGTTAGAATTGATTCAGTTCCAGTTTTTTTATTTTTTTCTGATATGCTATTTTTTTTTGTTGACTGTTCAAATTAATTCTGCAAGTGACCCTGCAAAATTAATAAAAAAAATGTATCATACGGATGTGATCTAATAGACGACCATAAGCTACTTTCGGCCTGCTGCCTACTTATTGCTGATTTCAAATTGTTTGCAGTGCAGAATGTCTGGCAATTCATCAGGTCAAGATGGCAACCATTACTGCCACATCTGCACTTAGAAATGTGCGGACACGAATGAAAAGCCAGGATTGGTTGGAACAAGGGTTCAGTACAAAATAGCAGTTGGGATGAGATCAATCTTTATCTTTAAACATTTACCCATGATTCCTGTTTACTGCATTCTCACTAAAGCAATTGATGCACGACATCGGTGAGTTTTTCTGGTGACAGCACTACTATAGAGAGCTTTTTCTATTTGTGAAGAATGTAATCAATCAAATCATAGGTAGTAAAATACAGAGGGTGATATTTGTGGGGTTTTAATGCAAGTCTGCTTATACTTTGGGTTAAAACAGCCTTCACCAAACCTACAGTTGCAATCCTATGTCATGTTGATTGTTTCATTGTATTTTGCCTTGTCTGTGTCTTGTATACTATGCCACTTTGAGGATAATTATTATTATTATTGTTATTGTTAATGCCAGATTATTATCTAATGTATATTGTAGCCTGTACTTTTTGTCCCCCTTAATGTTTATGACGAGTCAACATCCATGCAGCAAGTTGTGTATTTAGCAACAGACACAGGAACTCCTTCTGAAAGCCCAAAATTGCTGGAGGTTTCTCTCCACAGAAATGTCTGCTGTCAAGACATTTCTCTCTATTGGCTGCCCGTCACTGCAGTGGTGCCATCATGTCCACGCTCGCAGCAATAGTGCACCAAGTATGACAGTTTTTCATCCATTCACACTGTGTCCTACTTTGTCCAGTCAAAGCTGCCTTCATCTGAGTTTCATACCTCAGGCTACCATTACAAAACTGTTTACTCCTGAGAAGCTGAACATCTTCAGGGAACCTAGTTTCTTCACTCATTTGGTATTCTCTCTTGTTCATAGATCTTCTGCATTTAATCATTGATTTATCTTTTAAGTCATTTATTATTCAAAATGACTTCTTTCAATTCTATTCCATTCAGAGGAGAGCAACCAAGTGCATCTCAAGACTTAAGGACATGTCCTACTATGACAGACTCAGAGAATTAAAACTTGTTAGTCTCAAGCAGATGAGACAATAATCCCGGTCTTCAAAATCCTCAAAGGCGTTGATAACATGGATCCAGAAGAACTCTTTCAACTTAACTGTAAATCACATACTGGAGGACATCAGTGGCAATTAAGGGGAAATGCATTTAGAACTGAAGCCAGGACAGATATCTTCTTGGAAAGAATCGTGGGACTCTGGACAAACTACCGAGACATGAAGTTGAAGCAGAAACCTTGAGAACCTTTAAGAGGAATCTGGATGAGATATTGGGATAGCTTAGCCATTACCTAAACAAACGGGCTTGATGGACTGATTGGTCTCCTCTCATTTTTCAAATGTCTTATGATCTGGGTTCAAGGTACAAATGTCTTGGCAGCATGACACTGAGCGTCAATGGAATTTGGAATGTAGTCCTGAAAGGGAGTTACAGGGCACTTTCACAACCACATGAGAGAAAACTGGAAAATCCGATGAGATACAAGAGATCACGAACAATGCACACAAAAATTGCATGCCAGCCTAAGACTAAGCTGGGGTAAAGCATAGTGAAACCTCCCCCATTCTACCACTCTGGTGCTGTGTAGTATTTGTTTACAGTATATTTTATTTAACTTAACAATACATAAAGTCTGTTTTATAGCAACACATTTCCCTATAACCCCTTGCAGCTTCCTACTCTTCAGTGTCACAGAAAGTTTCATTAACATGGCAGTATGAACACCAGCACTAACAGCGAACATTGTGTGGCTCCCTGCACACAGCACTTGCACATCTCAACAATGGTGCCATTGTCACCTGCAGCAGAAAAGGAAGCCTTGACCTTTATCAGCAAGGCTATTAATTCAGGCATAATAAGAAATTATATTCATTTTCTCTCATCTTCTGATTCTAATGCGCAATTCAAAAACACATCACACATCAGCACCTAGATTTCTCTTCTATGATGTTCTTCTTCCTTTATTTTTTTTTCAGCAAAAACATGGTAACCACATAATGTGTGCGTCCATGCAAATCACCTTGGGGGGAAGTAATTTATGCAGCTGCCATCCATCCATTTTTTTCAACTTGCTTTATCCATTGCAGGGTCATGTAAAGCAAGAGACAATCCATTAGTGAGCATGGTCACTCACTTGTAGTCACGCTGGACCTAGTCATACTGGATTCATTTTCTGCCCAAATCTGTAGATTTCGTTATAAATGGGTAAACCTGTCATTTTTGCTCATCAGTCTCCTCTCCATAACCCATAATGATAAAGAGATATATGTTCAGAAAGGTTTGTAAATGTAATAAAAATCAAAAACTGAAATCTCTCAGGTATTCCTGTAAATATTCAGACATTTGCTGTGGCACTCCAGATTGCGGTCAGGTGCACCCTATTTGCTTAAATCCTCCTGGGGATGTGGCTAGAACCTGAGGGGAGTCTTCCTGTAGCACATTGAAATGATTAGACATCATTTACAAAGGCAAAAACCTGTGTATTGAAGATCCCACAATTCACATTGCATGTCAGACCAAAAAAACTAAGCCATGAACATTCAAGAGACTCTCTGTAGGCTTCCATGGTAAAATTGTGGTAAGATATAGATCAGGGCAAAGAGATCAAACCATTTGTAAACCTTTGAGTGCTCCCAGGAGCACAGAGGTCTCAAAAACTGTGAAATGGAAGACGTTTAAAACCACCATCTGGCCAAACAGATTAACCAGCGTCACAAGAATAACAAGACATCAAAAAGGTTTGGGGCAGCCACCTGTATATTGTGCTCTGGCTGCAAAAAGAGTTGTTTAAATGAGTTGTATTCAGGTTTGAGTCCAGAATAGAACTGATTTGAGAGGGAGAAAATGGAGGATTTAAAAGCCGGGACAGGAAGTGACGTCATCTGGACGAGAACAGGAAGTGACGTCTTCAGGACCGGAAGGGACATCGTCAAAAGCACCGGCAGCAACATCTTCAGAACCAGAAGTGACATCATCAGTAGCGCCGGTACCGGAAGTAATGTCATCAATGGTGACAGAACCTAGCGGGATTTCCCGTGAATGGTCCGCAGAGGATTGAGAGAGAAAATCAGTGCAGCTCGCCACCCCTTGATCTGACGTGGTACTACTATTATTCAAGAAGGGCCTTGGTCAGGGAGGTGACCAGGAATCGAACAGTCACTCCAACCAAGCTTCTGCTGAGATTGGAGAACCTGTTGGAAGGATATCTATCTCAGCAGCGCTACATCAATCAGGCATTTATGGTAGATTGGTCACTCTTCACTAAAAGGCATATGATGGTGTTTAAAGGACTTCGAAATCATGAGGAAATAGATTATGTGGTCTGATGAGTCAAAACGTTTGGCCAGAACTCCATGATCTATGTCTGTTGAAGACCAGATACTGCTCAATATCCACCTAATACCATCCTTACAATGAACCATGGTGGTGCCAGTATTATGCTATTGGGGTATTTCTCTGTGGCAGGAACAGGGAGACTGGGCAGAGCTGAAGGAAGGATGAATGCAGCCAGACTAGATGGAAGCAGCAAATGACTTTAAAGGACCCTTGGTGCATGAGGGAGAAGAATCTATGGTGTGATGAAACCAAACCATTAAAATCTTTGGGCAAATCACCAAGAAATATGTCTGTCAAAGACCAAGCTCTGCCTGTCATCTGCCTAATATCAGCATCATGATACAGTTGTCTTCCTCAGTGCCAGAGACAAGTAGACTGGTCAGAATTTAGGGAAGGATGAATGAGCCAAATATAAAGAGGCCCTTAAAGAAAAACTGCTTAGGAATGTCCACAACCTGAAGCATAAAGCCAAGACAACGCTGGAAAGGCTCCATGGCAAGTTTCTGACTGATCCTGAGTGTCCCAGCCAAAGCCCTGACTGAAACTCCACAGAACATCTGTGGAGAGATCTGAAGATGACTTCCCATCCAATCAAATGGAGTTTGAGAAGATCTGCCTGGAAGAATAGCATAAACTGCCCAGGTGTGTAACGCTTGTAGAGAATTACCAAGAAGACTTGAAGCTGTAATTGCTGCCAAAGGGGCTTCTACAAAGTGCTGAAGTAGGGGTGTGAATATTCCAGTGTTTGGTTTTTAATAAATGTGCAAACCTTTCTGAAAACATTTTGTCACTTTGTCATTATGGGTTAATACATGTAGATTGATGGGTAAAAAAAGTCAAATTTATAAATTTCAAGTTAAATCTACAACACAGTAAAGTGTGCAGAAAGTGAGGGTGTCCTAATACTTTCTGATTCCACTATATGTATGTGTTGTGGGGTCTGAGCAAAATCCAACCAATACTTGCATGCCAGTGTAAGGATATTTTGCTGATAAAGATTACCATTATGATGTAGGCACTTCAATAGCTGATGTGAAAGATGTCAATTTCATTTAAGGGTGAATGGTTGCTTATTCACCTTGCCTGAACCTTAATTAAAAACTCAAGCTAAAGCCCCATCCACACAGTGTTGTAATTCCTGCCTCACATGAAGCACAAAATAGTAGCCTGCTTCCAAAAAACCTACAGAAAGATCAGACCTGCTCTTTTTCCAGTCTGGGCCCACCGGATTGCTTACACCCAAGGTAGGTAATACTCCTACTCTACAGGCAGGACTAATAGGACTAAGACTCCTTTAAAGTTCAAGAAATGTTAAAATGTCCACAGTAACAACAAAGAAAGAAGAGAAAACTGTAAAGAAAGCCCAGAAAATCAAATCCAAACACATTTCCTTAAATATTGAATTAAAAACATAAAGATATGGCAGAAAAAAGGAGAAAAAAAATAACCAAACAAGTCCAAGTAACACAAAAATGTAAAAAAATCAAGGGTCAAAAAAGAAAATTGAAAAATCAGAATCATAAACTAAACATGCAGGAATCCCACCAAATCAGTGTCTCCATTAATACTGCTGGGTGAGATCTCTTAGATGAGTAATCAGGTGGCCCCGCCTCCTTGGGTTCCACAAACAGGAGACAGGACAAATAACACTGCAAATATTCTTAACGTAATAAAATATGAGAGGAGTTCCAAAAATCCTTTCACTTTAATAGAAATAACAGAGATGACCCCCAAAATGTTTTTCCTCAGAAACCTTACTCAATCTCTACTTCTTCACATAACAGCCGCTGACCTTCGTGTAGTTTTCCAATCTTTTTTCAGCTTTGCCAGCTCTCCATTCACTACCTTGATCATGTTTTCTCAATGTGCATAGCATTTTCCGTTCATGTTGGCCTTGATTTTGAGGAAGAGTCAGAAATCACAATGGGCCAGGTCAGGTGAGCAGTGTGGGACATCAAAAAGGTTGATCCCAGAGGCAATGAAGTGGATGGTCTTTGTGGCTTTGTTGTGATGAAGGAACCAGTCAATGAAGAAACCAGTTGCTCAACTTACACTTGGAGCAACTTCTTCTGAAAGTCTGGATAACCTCAGCCAAACATTTAGTTGTGTGGACGTCTGAAACTGGGCAAACCACTTCTGGACAATTCTCTGAGTCAGTGCTTGCTGGCCAAGATGAGCACCCAATTTCTTGAAGCTTTTCTAACACAGATAAACTGCAATGAAAATATGATGGACCGTGAGCATTCATGACTTCTCATGGGAGATAGTCACTTGCAGGCGCGCACTACAGCTCCTTCCACCATCATTTCTTTTCTTCATGATGACCTACAAACCTGAAAAATTTAAGAAGCTTTTGTGAATGGTTAAACAAGATTCCCAGAAAAAAATCAACCAAAGGGAACTAATTCAAAAGTCCTTGTGAATGTACTTCTGGAACTCTCCTTGTAAAATAATAAATAAATTATTCAATGTTACAGTAACAAAACAGACAGAACACAACCACTAACAGAATTACAAAATAATATTTAAATAACAGCAAAAAAGTTAAATAAAGAGGAGAAAGAACCTGGGCGAATCCATGATAGGAGGGGTTTGGACTGGGAGTATTATGCACTGCAGTTTCATGTTGTAACCACTAGGTGGTGAATTTTCTTTACACTGAGGTGCAGGCATCACTCGGGGCAGGTGGTGGTAAACAAAATGAAGGCCACCAAAATGTATGTGGCTCCCAGTGTTTAGTAAGGCAGAATCAGCCTCTGTACTTGGATCAAGATGGTTAACCAGCAGGAGACAAAGAAGGCAGATAAGTGGAGTGAGCTCATCAGTGGGGTCCCTCAGGGGTCTGGTACTTTTTCTGATTTACATTAATGAAATAGATCCCTGTATAGTTAGGAAACTTGAGAAATTTGCAGATGATACTAATATCAGAGGAATGTCATTTTGTCATTGAGGAGGCAGCAAAAAAAATTCAAAAAGACCTGGACAACCTTTAGAACTAGGCGAACGCCTGGAAAAGTGAAAGTGCTACACATGGCCAAAAGGAGTGCCAATTAAAAATACAAGATGAGAGACACTGTCCTACAGGAAGCAACGTCTGAAAAAGAGTTAGAGGTTGACACACATGAGCGATTGGGAGGCAGCTAAAGGGCCTGAATAATAGTAGTACCACGCCAGACCAGGTGCACTGCGCTGACTTTCTCTTTCCGTCCTCTGCAGACCATCCACGGGAAATCCCGCTTGCTTCCGGCGTCTATGATGACATCAGTTCCAGTACCAACGTTATTGATGATGTCACTTCCGGCACCGGCACCATTGACTACATCACTTCCAGGCCTGATGACATCACTTTTCCAGTTCTGATGATGACGTCACTTCTGGTCCCGATGACATCACTTCCTGTCTCTGCCTTTCAAGCCACTATCTTCCCATCCTAAAATCAGTTCTGTTTTGGACTCTGTTTGGTGAAGAACTCAACAGTTTGCCCATTTGCATCCAGGGCACAATATACGGGTGGCTGTCCCAAACTTTTTTTGATGTCTCTGGCTCATTTGTATGACAAGGCCAAAAAGTTCTATCTTGGTCTCATCAGACCAGAGAATCTTATTTCTCACCATCTCAGAGTCCTTCAGGTGTCTTTTAGCAAACTCCATGCGGGAGTTGGCCTTAATTCTAAGCGGTATGTGTGGAGACAACCAGGCACTGCTCATTACTTGTCCAATACAGTCCCCACAGTGAAGCATGGCGGTGGCAGCATCATGCTGTGGGGGTGTTTTTCAGCTGCAGGGACAGGACGACTGGTTGCAATCGAGGGAAAGATGAATGCGGCCAAGTACAGGGATATCCTGGACAAAAACCTTCTCCAGAGTGCTAAGGACCTCAGACTGGGCCGAAGGTTTACCTTCCAACAAGACAATGACCCTAAGCACACAGCTGAAATAACGAAGGAGTGGCTTCACAACAACTCTGTGACTGTTCTTGAATGGCCCAGCCAGAGCCCTGACTTAAACCCAATTGAGCATCTCTGGAGAGACCTAAAAATGGCTGTACACCAACGTTTACCATCCAACCTGACAGAACTGAAGAGGATCTGCAAGGAGGAATGGCAGAGGATCCCCAAATCCAGGTGTGAAAAACTTGTTGCATTTTTCCCAAGAAGACTCATGGCTGTATTAGCTCAAAAGGGTGCTTCTACTAAATACTGAGCAAAGGGTCTGAATACTTAGGACCATGTGATATTTCAGTTTTTCTTTTTTAATAAATCTGCAACAATTTCAAAAATTCTTTTTTTGTCTGTCAATATGAGGTGCTGTGTGTACATTAATGAGGGAAAAAATTAATTTAAATGATTTTAGCAAATGGCTGCAATATGACAAAGAGTGAAAAATTGAAGGGGGTCTGAATACTTTCCATACCCACTGTATATCCACACAACATTTTCATCATCTAAGCAATTGGCAAAAGTGATTAAAAAGTTTAAAAAATTGTTTGGTTATAGCCAGATTTTTCTGTCTGTGTAGGCTGTAAACTACACATAGAGTATGGGATCAGACTGACTTGGGTGAGGCCTTTTCTGGAAAGGCTAGGCAGGGCCCTGACCTGACTTATGATCCTTTTATAGGCTTCACACCATTTTAGCATTTGGTGTGCTGCTCATCATAACACTGCCTATAAACCTCAAGCCAAGCTGTAAATGACTGCTTCATAAGACAAAGGGACAAAGGTAATGTGTTCCTTGGTGGGAGGTGCGCAGGCAACAGAGTGTTATGTTACAACCAGGGTTTTGTCCCTGTCTCGTATTTATTTTTTGTTTCATTTTCTTATTTTGTCTTTTTCAAATTATTATTTTTCTTTTTTATGTTATTTACTGTATATGAGATTTGTTTACAATATGTTATATTTGTATTCTGTCCCTTTAAATGTGCATCCATTCCTAGTGTTCTCTTGGTGGTACCCCAAGAATCGTGTTAAGGTTAGGGATGTTTATCAATGACCCTACTGTTCTGTTGGAGATAACCTGAGAGAGAAAAATGGTGTATTCCAGAACCTCTGAAATAAAATAATTTTTAGAAACTGGTCTGTAGTTATTTGGAAGTATAGATTCTAGATGTGGCTTTTTAGCAAAGGTTGAAGCAGGGCATGTTTAAAGCAAGTGGGAACAAAAATCATTTGTTTGTGAAAGTCCTGGGACCAATGGCTTTCAGGACTTCTTTAACAAGACATGCAGGTAGAATATCAAAGGAACACAACAATGGCTTCCTCTGAGAGACAACATCATACAGCAGAGAAAGGCACAAGATCTCAGACTGAAGAAAGGAATAAGATGTAGGAGGTGAATGAAGAAACAATGCTGAGGAGTTCTTCAATTCATCCTCTCAGTTTCACGGTTGCTGTAAAAGTCCACTAACTCCTCTCTCTCTATGTGTATATATTTATATATTTTTGTTGGTGCTATGAAGGAAGGACAGGCATCCTAGCTGGGATAAATGAAGGAATGAAGGATTCATACCCGGCCAGGAGGACATAATTAAAGGAGAAGGCATACAAGGCCACCGGGAGCAGTTCATTCCCCCATACAACAGGTGGCAGTGTCAGGGCTGGATCACTTTAGGACACCCGAAAGGGTGGCATGAGAATTGGAGTCCGGAGATGTCAGGGTCTTTGAGAATTGCTCGAGGGCACTGTCAGGAGAGGACTGCCCTGGTTTGTGTACAACCCGGAAATGATCAAGAGGAATGAGACAGGAAGCCAGAAGCAGTTTCCAGGTTGACTTTAAAAGAGTCAGGAGGCAGCTGGCAACACTCAAGTGGAGAATGGAAGGAAGAAGAACTGGTTTGATTTATTGTATTGTGACTGATCTGTAAAAAAAGGGTGATTTTGTAATGGTGTTTTGGGTGAATAAATATCTTTCATTTTATCCTAGAAACGTGTTGGCCATTACTGTGTCTGTGGTTTGGGCTCGGGGTGCCCTCTGGCAGTTACAGCTTTCACAATCACCAAACAACAAAATATTAGTGTCAGGCAACTCAAGAGCACAGTCTGCTAGGGTTCTGTAGGCCAAATTGAGACGATCATTCCTAGACTTGCCTTCGGACCAGAAGAGGCAGGGTCTTCTTGGGGCTCCACAAGTGGGGTTCTTCTTGGAACAGCAGGTGGGAGGGAAAGGGCAGTTAGCGGCAGCACCTCCTCTTGGTTTGGGGTGGTATTGCTTACCTTACTTGAGCCCTCAAGGTGATCCCCTGATGCACCTGCTTAATAATATAAATATTGTAATTAATTATTGTTATACAGTGGAACCTCTAGATACGAGTTTAATTCGTTCCAGCACTGAGCTTGTATAGCGAATTTCTCGTATCTAGAACAAACTTCCCCATTGAAAATAATGGAAATCCAGTTAATCCGTTCTGCACCCCAAATATATTAACATAAAAATCAATTTTCCTAACAAATAACACTAATAAATTATATATACTGTAGTCTATCTTTAATAAATAACACTGGTAAATAATATAACTGATTATTAAAAGAATCAAAACAGGTGTCCAAAGTGCAGTAGAGCATTCAATAAATCTTTAAATAAATAATCCTTAAAACAGTTGTGAAGTGGAGGTTTAAAATACACAAGAATAACAATCCTTTAACACGAATTTAAAACGTCAAAAGGATGCCGTCTTTAAAAAACAGATGACAATCCCCGGTGCTTCTTCTCTGTTAGCGTCTCACCTGCGGGCTCTGCAACAGGCGAGACACTCTTAATGCAGCTGACCTTCTCTACACCGTCCTGCTTCAGCTGTTTGGCTCGCCTGTTCAGCTCACTGTTCAGCTACATGCAAGCCTGCACTCACTCGCCCGCCTGCCCGCCTGCCCGCCTGCCCGCCTGCCTGCTTGTGCTTGTGCGCTCGCGCTCTCTCTCTCTCTCTCTCTCTCTCTCTCTCTCTCTCTCTCTCTCTCTCTCTCTCTCTCTCTCTCTCTCTTCTTTTACTTCTTCTCCCCCTTAACCGGCTCGCGCTTCTCTATATATGCGGGGAGGACATGGCAGCTGCAGCCCATCAGCCACAGGAACAATCATGGATGTGGGCAGTTTCCCACCTGTGCACTTAAGTGAGAAACGCAGACACCGCAGATCGCGGCTCGCAACTGCTACCACGCCCCCTTGCTAAGCCGCGAGCTATACCCACAGCCTGGCTCGTGGCTCGTTACGCGAGCCAATGCTCGTATTTAGATCTGAATTTTTCGCTCATACTTTCCTCGTATTTTGAATTTCTTGTATACAGAGGTGATCGTATCTCGAGGTTCCACTGTATATATTTATATGTTGTCCCAGATGGATGGGGACCCTACCCAGCCGGGACGTCTGGATGGTCCCCGTGATGGACAATACCTCCCCTGGACCACAAGTGGGCAGCCGGCCGGGTCTGCTTATGGGCCACTGGACCAGAGCTGGGACACTCATCCCTACCGGAGGGGCGCCCAGACAGCTGTGAGGTCCTGGATGGCAGCACTTCCGCCACACCAGGAAGCGCTGCCGGAAGAATTCCCCGGGGCACCCGGAGTGCTTCCGGGGGCTCTCTTGACACTTCCGCCACACCAGGAAGACTTGTCAGGGGGAGCACCTGGAGCTCATCCGGGTCAGTATATAAGGGGCCGCCTCCCTCCAGAAGCTGAGCCAGAGTTGGGAGGAAGGAGACGAAGCTTGTGAGGAGGGGAGAGGAGGTCACTGAGAAAGAGAAAGAGAGAAAGGAAGAGAGTTGGTGGATGAAGGCATTGTGGTGCTGAAAGGAAAAATAAAGAAGTGTTTTGGACATTCTGGTGTCTGTCTGTCTGTGTCCAGGGGTATGCTTTCCACAATGTATAGTCATTAATTTCAAGTTACCTTTTAAAAAACATTAACCATACAGTGAACAACAAAGACCAAGGCCAGAGACCTCTTTGGTAGTTAATGAAAACTCTATGAAATCTGTTCAGCGGAGGAGGTCATGACTTCAGCCACACTGCAAGCCCACTCCAGTGGCTGACTAGCCAGTGAATTATCGAGACCTACAGCACAGGCTTTTAGGCGGATATCCCCCTTGTACTTTGCACAAACAGAGCCTTAGTGAGAATGAACAGCTGAGCCAGGGGGGGCTCCCGCTTAGCACTGGACTGATTTAGTAGATCGGCCTCAATAAACGCTTTATTTTACCGTCTCTCCCCATTTCACATCCTTAATAGACTGTGCACACGCTGGCACATGGGGGCCATCAACAATTAAGTTTTTGTTTGAACATATCTGCTTTGTTATCTGCAGACTGACTCACTATTTAAAAAGGGCTTATCTGTGGAGAGACAAGATGTGAAACAGGAGGCATTGTCCCCCTTGGCTTTCTCAGCTAATTGGAATAGGACGTTCTCCACCGAGAGGCCAAAGTAATCTAAATAGCCATGAATCAGTTTTCTTTGTGATTTAAATGGCTCTGCCCTTTGAATGAGCCTCACCGCAGCAAGGTGCCTCACGCTACTTATTTTCATCCTGAAACGGGTTCTAAAAAGAATGCCTGGCTTGCAAAGCAGACCCCGAGGTCCAGTCCATGTCCATGTCTGCTGTTTGTTTTTTTTTTGTCTTTCACATTGGAGATTGGTGGGTCATGCCCATGTTGCTGTGTTATATTCTTGAGGGAGTAATCTGTCTCGTCTACACCTTTTGTGTAAGTTGCCATGCGCACAATACAATTTACTGGATTCCCAAGGCAGAATAAAATTAATTACTGAAAAAAATGCCATTTCTAGTTGCCTTTCTTTGAGCAGACATTGTAAGGCTTAAGACAAGAGGCAGCTAGAATTAGGTTAGAATTAGGTGTAGGTTACGGGGTCTACATGGTGTAGTGACAGTTACTCAGATCCTGGTACACACACATATTGTTAAATTGGATAGAATTTTTTTTTGTCCCCAGGGGGAAATATGGCTTTTGACAGAAGCCCTTTAAATAAATAAATACATAAAGAGAAAAGTCAAGTAAAATGACACCTTTTATTGGCTAACTAAAAAGATTACAATATGCAAGCTTTCGAGACAACTCAGGCACCTTCTTCAGGCAAGATGTAATCTGAAATTTCTTTCATTTTATCCTAGAAACGTGTTGGCCATTACTGTGTCTGTGGTTTGGGCTCGGGGTGCCCTCTGGCAGTTACAGCTTTCACAATCACCAAACAACAAAATTGCATATTGTAATCTTTTTAGTTAGCCAATAAAAGGTGTCATTTTGCTTGACTTTTCTCCGCATTCATAATGGCTAACACGGTACAACACCCTAGTACTAAATACACACAATATGGTCTGAAAACACACCAGAATGACTGAAAAGGAAGAAAATTTAAACACAGTCATATTGCTGTTGGCATAAAGGAGCCCTTTAGCATTTCTTGGCACACGTCCACTGAATAATTCATTGACTGAAAGTCCTCAGTGTTGGTGTATCAGAGAGGATGTGTGGCATTGTTCATAATGGTGATCAGTTTTGCTTTAATTCTCTCTTCCTCTATGACCTCCAGGGAGTCCAGAGTGTGTCCCATAACTGAGCTTGCCCTTTTAATTAGCTTGTTGATTCAGTGGGCTTCTCTTGAAGTGATGTTACCAGCCCAGCACACAACCCACTAACTATCAAAGAGTTGTAGAAGATGTTCAGGATGTCACTTCCCACATCAATGGAACACAGTGTCCTAAGGAAGAAGAGTCTGCTCTGCTCCTTCTTCTACAGTTCCTCTGTGTTCTTAGACCAAACCAATCTGTCATTAATGTGGATCCCAAAGTACTTGTATGAGTGTACCACCTCTACATCCAGTCCCTTAACCCCTTGTAGATGATTGTCTCAAAATCGCGTCAAACCGCTTCCGGCCTGCAGCCAAGGTGGTGTATGTATCCCGCCAGTGCCGGATGATGGGTAATTGATATGTACCAAGGGTCGTATGAGAAGCACTGGTCAGGGAAACTACATCAGCCTGATGGAAGTGAAGTGTTGGCATGGCCGTGCACATGGATTTTGGCTGCTAATTTCGAGAAATTGCCCAAATTTGAGATAAGTTGTGCTAAGATAAAAATACGTACCAGCTTATTGTTTGCTTGTGTGCTATATTCAGATTAAAAATCTCCACTTAATTTAGCATCTGCTTGAAAGCAAAAACACAAATAATTTCTTTTTTTATATTATTGTAAATAAATTTAGGCAACTAGGGGTTAATTATGACTGAACATAGAGGCTGTTTATTGTGGTGAAAGTCAATAAGCAGTTGATGTTGACTTACAGATAATTCTTTCTACACCAAGAAACAAAGTTCTCCACCTGACTCCTGTCCTCTGTCTCATCTCTTTATCAATATACCCCATACGTGCAGAATCATCTGAGATTTTCTGTAAGTGATATGATCTGTTGTTATATAGTTAGAGGTGTACAGAGTGAAGACAAAGGGGACAGACCTGTTCTTTGTGGTGCTCTAGTGTTGCTCACACGGTCCTTGAATCTCACAAACTGTGGTCTGCCCAACAGATAGTTCATTATCAGGACACCACAGGCTCATCCACCTGCATATTCCTGAGCTTACGTCTTAACAGATCTGGCTGGTTGGTACTGAAGGAACTGCAGAACTCCAAAAGCAGAATCCTCTTTGTCCAGGTGAGAATAAGCCTTGTGGAGAGACAGACATTAGCATCCTCTACTCCAATCTTTGTCCAATGGGGTCCAGGTGGTCCACCGCAAGAGGGCTCTAATATTCCAGGACCAGTCTCTCAAAGGTCTTCGTAATATAAGATGTAAGTGCCACTGGTCTGTAGTTATTAGGTTCCTTCTTTGCAAGTTGAACAATGCAGGATGGTTGCCATAGCAGCGGCACTGTCTGAAGTCTTAGGGTCACACTGAACAGATGACAGAGGACAACACAAGGATGGCCAGCGCAGGCCTTAAGAACTCAAGGATTGACTCCATCTGGTTCCGCAGCTTTTCCTGTGTGTACTTTCCTCGGTCGTCTCCTTACTTGCTCTTCAGTTATTGACATTCCATACTGATGGTCAATGATGGACTCGTCACTGGCCATTCCAGTTGACCTGGTAGGAGTTGTTGATGTAGTAGGGATGGTGTGGGGAGGTTGAACATTAAAAGAAGGTGACAATGAGAGGGAAAATCTATTTAAAAATTGAGTTAGCTTTGTTCACATCCTCTTCTAGAACATGAACCTTGGATTGGTTGATAGATAGATAGATAGATAGATAGATAGATAGATAGATAGATAGATAGATAGATAGATAGATAGATAGATAGATAGATAGATAGATAGATAGATAGATAGATAGATAGATAGATAGATAGATAGATAGATAGATAGATAGATAGATAGATACTTTATTAATCCCAAGGTTGAGTCCCATAATTATGCCAAGTACAGGTTTGGGATATGGCCGGCCATTCATCCCGGCCAATACCCCCAGGCCACCAGGTAGAGCCCTCCCTGTAGCGTGGAAGTGCCCCGAATGCCAGCAGGGAATTATGGACAATGGAGTGTTTATTCACAGCCCTGCTGGATACCATGGGGGCCGCCAGAGGATGCTGCAGGGAGGAGTAAGGACATCTATTTTCCCTACACCCCGGAAGTACGTCCCAGTCACATGGACAGAAGGAATGACGTGCTTCCGGGATGAAAGGTACATGGCTGGGATCATCTCAGGCCTGCTGAGCTTGTCTGGAGGGTGAGCAAATTAACAATAAGAAGAGCCTCCCCAATTCACTTAATCAGTTTAGTTATCTATCTATACTAATAAAACGCAAAGCCCTCACTGACTCACTGACTCACTCATCACTAATTCTCCAATTTCCCGCGTAGGTAGAAGGCTCATTCCTTACAGTTTACTTACAAAAGTTAAGCAGGTTTCATTTCGAAATTCTATGCGTAACAGTCATAACGGTCGACAACATCCGCCATGTTAAACTTTCTTATTTATGGCCCCCATATTCACGAAATTTGGTAGGCGGCTTCCCTGCGCTAATATGTACTTATTTTGGTGGTATGACGCCACTGTCGGCCGCCATATTGAACTTTCCACTGGTCTTTGTTACTTATGGGCCCATCTTCCCAACGCTAACTGAATCCTACTTACGTACATATATACGTCCATAGCCTGCAGCTCGGTCGCCGTGTGAGGCGGCGTTGGGTCCCCCATCCCCACGCCTCCCACATAATTGGATGCCTGCCTATATAAGGCCGTCCGTCGCTCCGGTCTCTTCATTCCCTTCCTTGCTTCGCCACGGTATTCACGTCTCCCTGCTGATAACTGTAGCCTTTTTATTTAATCCACGGCTTCTCCGCTGTTTTATTGTTCATTTATTACAATTATAGTTATTGTGTAGGTATTTTAGACTTCGTTTACATTGTTCAGGTACGCATTTCCTTTATCGTTCCAACCATACCCCCATTAACATGTCTATAGAGGTGATCACCATTGATCAAACAACTGTCACTTACCGAGTGGTTTCCATGTCCGGAGATGGCGACTGCCTTTTCCATTCTCTGTGTTACATATTGCACGGCCATATCAGGCTCACTCTTGATATCCGGAGGAACATTGTGTCTTATGTATTGAATGACTGGGACAGGTTCAAGGTGTGGACTGATGGGAGCACTACAAGAGTGAAATGCTTAAGCCCTTCACCTATGGTTCTGCATGTGAGTTGATGGCTGCCACTGAATTGTTCAGTTGTCGCTTTCAAGTGTACCGAAATGGTCAAATATTTTACACCTTTGGACAACCGCCAATGCCTCTTAAACATCTTAGATACACAGGTGACGATTTGAGTAGTGGACACTTTGATGTTTATGAATGTTTCAACTCTCAAAAGCTGGATGTGAAGTTATTGATGAAACCCATTTCAATTCAAACGCCTCCAATTTCCAGTAAGGCTCTGCTTCGCAATGACAATTAATAAGTCTCAGGGACAGACCCTACAAAAGGTTGGCATTGATTTGAGGCAAGATTGCTTTTCACATGGCTTGGTCATATTACAACTGGAGGGCCGAACTGACAAAGTGGTATACAAAGAGATCCTTAACAAATAATTATTGGTATATTTTCCCTCAGTTTAAAAAGGTTTACTCTTCTTCTTAATAAAAATTTTAAAGCAGTACTTCGCCGCTGCGAAGCGCGGGTATTTTGCTAGTATAATATAAACAGTAAATGGTGACAGGTTCATCATTTATTAACATGCAACTGTATGAGAGTGACGTGCGCCGTGTGCTGAAGTATACTACAACACGCCTTTTACTTGACAGACACACTGCCATGTACTTTGACAGTATACCAAAGCATGCTTTTCCACTGTATGGTGCCTGACTTTGAATGTTCTGTAAAATATACAGAGAAGTAGGATATACTTGCCATAAATAAGATTTAAAGAAAATGGGGACATTGAAATGATCAGTGCTGTCGTTTTATTAAACTCTTACACAGCTCCCTTCTGTGGTGTACTGCACACCCAGACAGATGAGTCCCTTATCCTGGATTAAGGTTTGCTGAATTGGAAATTGGAATTGCAAAATAGCGTTCTGAATGAGAAAACGTCAGTCAGCTTCTTTAAGATTTATGCCATTTCCTTTGGAGAGCCATCACAGGACAGAGAAGTGAAGAGTAATGAAAAGGAAATTGGCAAGACCAGGGCAGGATGAGTTTATAACCTCGCTATGGCAGAGAAATGTCATAAGTGCCAAGTCAGAGAAGTGAAATCATTTGCTAGGTTTCCTGAAGACGTTCAGCTGCTCAGGAGTAAACAGAAGTTAAGAGGTATAAAACTCAGGTGAAGGCAGCTTTGACTGGACAAAATAGGATGCAGTGAGCTTGGAGGAAAAGCCATCCAGGATGGGTATGGGACCCCTGGAGTGGGAGGACAAAACAAAGGATCTCCTTTTCCAGAATATATTTGTCCCTACTTCTTTAGATGGCAGCATCCCAGGATCTGGGTAATTGTGTGGAAACGTTCAGGGCATGATGGGAGTTGTAGTACCATGAATCAGCCCACATAGGTCTCATCGGTGACCCCAGGGGTGATGCATGGAATCATGATCCCTGTATTTCAGGACTTCAGCTTGACCCGCAAGTGCGCCCTTCGAGCTATACCCTGGTGCTGGAAGTACTCCCAGGTCAGTCATTAAAGGAAGCCGCCCAGCCTCATCCAGGGAGTCAAAGTCAGGAGGAAGGAAGAAAGGCAACACTCACTGGAGGGAGGTGGACAGGCAAAGAAACGAAAGTAGGAAAAAGATTGTAATAAACTCTCAAAAAGGACTCTGCAAAGCTCCTGATAACTTTTATATTGTTTAACTTTTCTTTGGAATTAAACACAAACTGTAGGCTTTGTCGTGGTGAAAAATTGTCACCAAAATGAAATGAAGGCTATCAGGACTCAGAGGATAGGCAGACAGAGTTTATAGCTTTATTGCAATAAAACAACAACAATAATAACACGGACTCAACCCAATACGGCCAACTTGAGCTGAGCCCTGAACAGTTCAGAACTCAAAACTTATATAGTAATTTCTTATCACTCCGACCTCACTCAGATTAGCTCATTCGCTCTTTTCTCTGACTCCCCTCTGCACCTGCCCAGCCGATACCTCAAGTTCTCATGGGAACCATTATTACCTCCTGACTTTCCCTGCAGCTGGCCTTCGGTATTTTACTGTCTATTCTTCATTTTTACTTTCTGTTTTTGCTTATTTTGATTGGTCCTCGGCCGGGCAGAAGTTCTTTCTTCCATTTTTGGGCTTTTCTCTTATCACTTTCCTTTCCTTGGCTTGCAAGCTAGTTTATACTTGTGTGGAATAATAAAAATTTGAATCAATATATTAAATAATAGTTGAACAAAGAATCTTGGGCTGAGGACCTTTTGACCTAGTCCAAGGGAAGGGAAGATTTCGTGAACTACGCCTTAGTGCAATGAAATTTTTGTGCTTCGATAAACAAGTCTAAAATGCCTTGATGATTACTATCTGTGTACATTTGGGTGGATGGAAAATATATTATGCAAACCAGCTGATGCTAAGAAAATGTATATGTATATGTATTTGCAAGTATAAGAGTTCTTTGTGTTAACCATATGAATGCATTAAGATTGTTAAAAGAGGAAAACCATTACCTGTATAATCATTTAACAGTATAAGTATATTACTAGTTTGTATTAATAAGCTATGGATTAATTGCTTCTAATAAGACTTACATATCAAAGAAGTGTTTACGTGCAAAAGCTAAAAGAACAAACTTACATTTCTGTCAAACTGCTGACCTTTTAGTCTGTACTCAGGAAATCGTTAATCTTAAAAAACATCTAGGATTGTAAAATCAGCAGCAACAGGCTTTTTCACTTCTTCTTTAGTTGTTTTGAACAAATGTGTTGTAATTTTGGGGCATATTACTGAATCCCCCCAAAGAATTGTGTAACATTGTCTCATGATAAGCTGTCTCTGTAAGATGTAAGACTCTGTTATAAAAAGGAAACTCACCCCTCCGCGAGATTGGGCTATTGCTGGTAACTGTCAGTGACACCAGCTGACAGGGGCTGCAGTGGTCTCTCTGCTCACCAAGAATAAAGAACTTGTTTTTTTTTACTCTACATCTGCTGTCTGCCTGCTGTTTGTCTCGAACCTTCGGCCACACTTGGTAGCTTAAAGCTAAGCTTTAATTAAAAAGAAATATGGCATGTGCTTTTATTTAGTAATTTGCTTGGCAGGTCTGACTTACATTAATATCTGCACTAAGGTTAATGCTTATATATTTCTCTATATTTATTTATACTAGTACATGAATATACTAATTTTATTTTTCATGCATTACATCATCTTGACCTTGTTAGTAGCAATGCCTTTTGCTGTTTCTGCTGATTCATTATTCCAGCTGGTTTCTCATGTGCCTACCAGGACCATTTTTCTATATTATGTCATTGGTATCGTTCCTCAGCTTCCTAACTTTTGAAGAACAGGTGTACATTTTCCCCTTTCTTCTGTCCTCAATAGTTTCTGTGCGTCATTCTCTTTCTATTCTGTCCTTCCTTTCCCAAATTGGTAATTCTGCTTCAAGCTTAAAAATAATGCAATATGACTAATGTTTTTTATTTAACTATTTGCTTGACATATCTTATTTGCTTGACATTCTAATTTATGCTAAATCTAATGCTTCAGAAGCTGTTAATTACTTTTATGGCTATTTATGCTAATATATACATTTTTATCTTCCATAGCTTTCCAACCAAAACCCCCAAGCTATGACCTTCCAGATTGTCTTTTTTCTCACCCCAGGCTGCTTCCTTGTTTCTCATACCCCCACACAAATGCCCGCACCAAACCATACAGCTTAGACATTACAACAAAGATTTTGCTTGTAATTGCATTTCTGCAACCTTTGGAGAAACCTTTTGAGGTATTTTTATACATATAAATACTCTGTTTTGAACCTGTGACCATGTTTGTGTTGGTTGTGTTGGGGGCTTACTGGCACCCCCTATCTGTCACACCCCTTAACTGTGTTACAGTCAAGGATTTCATAGTCTGCTCATGTCCATTGCACTCTGCTCACTGGTATATTTGTTAGCTTCACATACATTTTCAGCAGCAATGGGTAGAAGTGTCCACAAAGATAAATTTCCTGAAGCCAATGCTCGGGTGATCGCATTATTCCTTCTCCTGACTGATTTAATCTGTATTTTATATCTCAATATTTCAGAAATCACTACATTTATGTTGATGAGCTGAATGTACAGTGATAAATTCAGCAACACAATCTCCTGAGCAGTAGGGTAACACATAAAATGTAACACACCTTATGTAGTCTGATTACTTTTTAAAGTAATGAGTAACCTAACACAATATTTATCTTACTGAGGTAAAAATACCTGCGTTATTATTATCCCTACGGTAGCACTGGATGTAAGGCGAGAAGCACACATAGCGGTACACCTGTCATCTACTTACAGTACGTCATCCTTGTTTCCTCTATAATCTTTCCTGATCCAACTACATAAAAACCTCCCACTGTCAACTGTTAATTGTCGCGTGTAATCCTTATGTAAATGACCGGTGGTTCAGAGTTTTTATTGCCTGAGCATCTCACAGTATACGGGGACAGATCCCTAACCCTTAATCTGCTCTCTTGTGCTTTCTTTACTTCACTATATATACTGTATCTTAATACATAATTCGCCAGTATCCTCACTCACTCACTCACTCACTCACGTCCGTCCAAAGCCGAATGCGCAGTCGCCTTCTGCGCAGCTGCCCGAAAAACCTTACGAGGCTGACATCGCGGCAGGCAGAGGATTTACGGCCGCGAAAATTCAAAGAGAAAGACAACTATAGCCGCGAAAATTCAAAGAGAAAGGCGACTTCGACTGACATCCAACCTCAACATCGCAGTAGGCGGCGGATTTACGGCCGCAAAAATTCAAAGAGAAAGGCAACTTCGATTAAAGCTCTAGAGGCCTGAAAGGTGATTTCGACTACAGCTCAAGGCCTAATTACACATTCATTCAATACACCTATATCAGGTTTATGGTGCTTATACTTATTACTATTCCACTCGTGCCCGTTTCATCTTACGTTGTCGAAATGGGCTCTTTGTCTAGTATATATATATATATATACTAGC
Organism: Erpetoichthys calabaricus; assembly: GCF_900747795.2. NCBI lineage: Eukaryota > Metazoa > Chordata > Cladistia > Polypteriformes > Polypteridae > Erpetoichthys > Erpetoichthys calabaricus. The sequence goes on along the minus strand of NC_041409.2, from coordinate 84,754,705 downwards.
AAAATACCCGCGCTTCGCAGCGGAGAAGTAGTGTGTTAAAGAGGTTATGAAAAAAAAGGAAACATTTTAAAAATAACGTAACATGATTGTCAATGAAAGCCCGTTTCAGTCAGTAAGTCTTATGTGTGTGTTTATGTATGTGTGTATATATATGTAGATGTGTATATGTAGATATGTATATATATATGTATATGTATATAAATGTTTATGTGTGTGTGTATATTATATATATAATATATATATATATATATATATATATATATATATATATATATATATATATATATATATATATATATATATATATATATAAAAGACAGCAACAGTTATAACAATGACAACACTATTACATTGACAATCATGTTACGTTATTTTTAAAATGTTTCCTTTTTTTTTCATAACCTCTTTAACACACTACTTCTCCGCTGCGAAGCGTGGGTATTTTGCTAGTATGTATATATATGTGAATGTATGTATATATTTATATATATATGTGCATATATATGTAGATATGTATATATTTATATGTATATATATATGTACATGTATATATATATATATATATATATATATATATATATATATATATATATATATATGTAGATATGTAAATTTGTATATGTATATATATATATGTAGATGTGTATATGTATGTATATATATGTAGATGTGTATATGTAGATATGTATATATGTATATATATGTTTACATAACCTCTTTAACACACTACTTCTCCGCTGCGAAGCGCGGGTATTTTGCTAGTATATATATATATATATATATATACATATACACACATACATGCAGTTTTAATAACACAGAAATCAATATAAACATTAACATCATTATCATATGAGAATATGAAGTAATATATAAGAAGCACATTTCATATAAATATAAATTATTAAACAGTAAAATCTTCTTCTGTAATTTGCTACCGTGGCAATTTGTGTGTCTGTCCAGGATTTTAAATGACCTGTAGCTCGCAAACCGTTTCACCTATACACTTGAAATGTGGTACACAAATAGTACGTCACGTCTACTATCAGCTTTATGGGTGATATATACATATACACATCCACATATCAACATATATATATACACATATATACACACACACACGCTTTATGGGTGATGATTGTTTTACTCTTTTTATGTTTATTTTATTTTATTGTAGAATCAACTCCTATCTGCGCACAGCAGGGCAGCCGTGGGCGGATGCGTATGGTGTATTCACTCCATGTTATCGTGCATTGCGCTGTCACTGGTATTTTGATAAAAGAATTTGAACAACATATAAGAAGCGTATAAATTATTAAACAGTAAAACATTAACATTTAAGAAGTAAAGTTACATTAAGTACTACTGCAGTGCCTTCGGGTATACCTCATTTTTTGTTTGCCCATTACATGCTTAAATGTATACATTTTTTGGTGCACCTACCGGAGAACACGCGACATATAACCGAGCGTGGGAGAAGCATGGATTTTAAACACGCGTTGAGTTCATCTGCTGGTCTCCCTCGTGGAATAACTGGTAATGTTTGACTAAAATGTACAGCGAGTAAAACGACATTACCTCCTTTTTTTTTTTTTTACAATCTCTGAGATCTTGCTTTTTTCGGTTCAAGGCTTCATAAGCTCTTTTATGTTGTATGGTGTACTTATCCCAAACCATCATCTTTGAATGTTGCAAGACTTTCGCCTTGTATGTAGATCGGGGTAATTACATTCATTGCATTCCTAGTCTGAATCACAATCTGATTGTATGGGTGGTTACCTGGCACTGTAGGGTTGCCACCCGTCCTTTAAAATACGGAATCGTGCCGCATTTGAGAATGAAATTGCACATCCCGTTTTGAATCAATACTGGACGGGATTTATCCCGTATTTTTTTTATCATTTTTTTTTTAAAGCAGCGTCTCATGCAAATCATCCCACACGCATTTTATGAAGATGCCTCCTTTCCTACTTTTGATTGGGTAATACTTGATGTCATCGTTAGTTTGATTGGTGTTTTTAACTGTCCAGTGAGGAGGGCGTGCCTTTTAAGTACAGTCTGCAAAGTGTTGGCACTGAGATATGGCGTCAGCGCCATAGTTGAAGCCCCTAACGTTGCGGTCAGCAAGTCGGCTAACATCCGCCATGTGCCGTCTTTCAGTTGCGAGAAGCAGATCATAGAATGGTTGAAACTGTTGCCCCTAACGTTGCGCCACGGCGTGTGGTTCGTTTATACCTCGTGTCTTCTCATTAAACTTTTATCTCGCGAATATGTTATTGCAATCCGCAGCGGGAGCGTTTCTATAAACTTAATTAAAACTTACGTTTTACACCGTGCTTTGTTTCCCTTATGAACATGCTTGTATGCTTAACTCGCTACGTTCTCAATTGTTTAATTAATTTTTTGCTCTTCACTGTTTGCGGCTGTTCCTCCATTTCCCCCTACTTCGTTCTTTTATCTCGCAAATATGTTATTGCAATCCTTAACGGGAGCGTTTCAATAAACTGATTGAAAATAGTTTTGCATTTACCTTTTTAGTAAAAGGCGAGCTTTTAAGCCTGAGAAATCACCCCGTAAATGCACACGTTTAATTGCACATGTGTGAATATGTATGGTTACACAGTATTAAAAGACAGTGAACAACGTCAGTTACCTTAGTTCCCGCGTTTGATAAAAGGTGAGCTTTTAAGCCTGAGAAATCACCCCGTAAATGCACACGTTTAATTGCACATGTGTTAATATGTATGCTTACACAGTATTAAAAGACAGTGAAAAATTAACGTCTTAATTGTTAATTGTTTTTAGTTCACGTGATTACGTAGGAGGCGTGATGACGCGATACGTGACTCCGCCTCCTCCATTACAGTGTATGGACAAAAAATATGTTCCAGTTATGACCATTACGCTTTGAATTTTGAAATGAAACCTGCCTAACTTTTGTAAGTAAGCTGTAAGGAATGAGCCTGCCAAATTTCAGCCTTCCACCTACACGGGAAGTTGGAGAATTAGTGATGAGTCAGTCAGTGAGTGAGTGAGTCAGTCAGTCAGTGAGGACTTTGCCTTTTATTATTATAGATGAGGGGGTACCCAAAAATAACCGAAACTGAAAAAAAAATAGTTTTAATAATTTTAATTTACTGAAGCTTTACTCTCCTTCAAAGTACTCTCTGTGTAAATGAATGCATTTGTCCCTACGGTTTTCCCACTGGTAGAAACATTTTTGGAATTGCTGAAGAAGAACATTGTCAAATGCCTGCAGCAATTTTTCTTTGACTTCCTCCATGGTACTAAAACGCTTTCCTTTGAGTTCTTTTTTCACACTCCAGAACAAGAAAAAGTCACACTGAGCAAAGATCAGGTTAGTAGGGAAGGTGGCAAGAACTCCAAGACACACAAGTCAATTCAGAAATCTCTTCAATAGTCTGATGATGATCTTCATAAATCGCATTGCGAGATTTTCATCATTCGTAATTGTGGAAGATCGGCCAGATCTCAGTTGGTCTTCAAGTGACATTTCCCCTTGTTTGAAACACGAAAACCACTCGTAGACCTGTGTTTTACTCGAAGCTTCCTCTTTAAAAGCAGTTTCAAGCATCACTACAGTTTCAGCAGCTGTTTATCCTAAGAGAAAACAAAATTTAATGCTGACTCGCTGTTCTCTATAATCACCCATCACGAAAATCGAAGAACACGTTTAATAAGCACCAAGAAAAACCAACACGGAATGGCGTACGAACACAGAGCAATGCTACTTGGCAGACTGCCACAGAATGCTGTAAGTATGCCACACTTAACTAAGTCTAGATTGGGCACCAGGTACAGATTCCGTTTATTTTTGGGTACACCCTCATATATACAGGTGCTGGTCATAAAATTAGAATATCATGACAAAGTTGATTTATTTCAGTAATTCCATTCAAAAAGTGAAACTTGTATATTAGATTCATTCATTACACACAGACTGATGTATTTCAAATGTTTATTTCTTTTTAATTTTGATGATTATAACTGACAACTAATGAAAGTCCCAAATTCAGTATCTCAGAAAATTAGAATATTGTGAAAAGGTTCAATATTGAAGACACCTGGTGCCACACTCTAATCAGCTAATTAACTCAAAACACCTGCAAAAGCCTTTAAATGGTCTCTCAGTCGAGTTCTGTAGGCTACACAATCATGGGGAAGACTGCTGACTTGACAGTTGTCCAAAAGACGACCATTGACACCTTGCACAAAGAGGACAAGACACAAAAGGTCATTGCTAAAGAGGCTGGCTGTTCACAGAGCTCTGTGTCCAAGCACATTAATAGAGAGGCGAAGGGAAGGACAAGATGTGGTAGAGAAAAGTGTACAAACAATAGGGATAACCGCACCCTGGAGAGGATTGTGAAACAAAACCCATTCAAAAATGTGGGGGAGATTCACAAAGAGTGGACTGCAGCTGGAGTCAGTGCTTCAAGAACCACCACGCACAGACATATGCAAGACGTGGGTTTCAGCTGTCACATTCCTTGTGTCAAGCCACTCTTGAACAAGAGGCAGCGTCAGAAGCGTCTCGCCTTTGGACTGCTGCTGAGTGGTCCAAAGTTATGTTCTCTGATGAAAGTAAATTTTGCATTTCCTTTGGAAATCAAGGTCCCAGAGTCTGGAGGAAGAGAGGAGAGGCACAGAATCCACGTTGTGTGAGGTCCAGTGTAAAGTTTCCACAGTCAGTGATGGTTTGGGGTGCCATGTCATCTGCTGGTGTTGGTCCATTGTGTTTTCTGAGGTCCAAGGTCAATGCAGCCATCTACCAGGAAGTTTTAGAGCACTTCATACTTCCTGCTGCTGACGAACTTTATGGAGATGCAGATTTCATTTTCCAACAAGACCTGGCACCTGCACACAGTGTCAAAGCTACCAGTACCTGGTTTAAGGACCATGGTATCCCTGTTCTTGATTTGCCAGCAAACTCGCCTGAAGAGGAAGATGCAATACGCCAGACCCAACAATTCAGAAGAGCTGAAGGCCACTATCAGAGCAACATGGGCTCTCATAACACTTGAGCAGTGCCACAGACTGATCGACTCCATGCCACGCCGCATTGCTGCAGTAATCCAGGCCAAAGGAGCCACAACTAAATATTAAGTGCTGTACATGCCCATACTTTTCATGTTCATACCTTTCAGTTCGCCAACATTTCTAAAAATCCTTTTTTTGCATTGGTCTTAATTGATATTCTAATTTTCCAAGATACTGAATTTGGGACTTTCATTAGTTCATAAGCATCAGAGGGTCATCTTGCAGGTTCCTCTCAGGTATGTAATATCACCACAGACTGAGAGGGAGCGCTGCTGCTCACTGTGTCATTTTTGTTTGCCTCCACAATATTGATAGACCACCCAGTGAGGGAAACTGACTCCGCCTCTTCTGGCTCCCAGACCATAATCGAACATTTATTTATACAAGAGCTGGAGAGACAGAGTTCCTTTGAGCCATAGTAAGAAACCTTGATAGGCAACACATTTCTGTTAATAACCCCAGAGGTTGATATTTCATTTTGCAATCACACAATCGAGAGTTGTTTTCTTCTCTTGAAATAAATGTGGACTGTTGGATTAGCACCCAACATCAATCTGTTACTACCTCAGGTGACCACTATATGTAGGCTATATATATACTAGTGGGCTCCATCCCCTGCTTACTTCACTCGCCCACCCCTGGTTTTGGTTTACCAGATATACAATTTAAAGAGATTGTTATTTTCATGGGAATTGTTACATATGCATTACTTTCACTTTTACTTTAAAACATTTGTAAAAACAATCTCTTTCTCACAGGATGTATAACGGTGCTCGTGTTGTAAAGGGGGGGCGGCTGAACACATGCTAAGGAGAAGCGGTTGGATCATCTGCTGGCTTGTTGCTGCTGGCGAGCTGCAAGTTTTGCTTGTCGCTTGTCGTTGTTTTAAGAGCTGGGAGTAAGTTAAAGTGTTTCTCGCAGGAGTTCAAATTGTCTTCCGAGAAGATCACATCTCGTCTCCCTGTCTCCCTCCCCAAGATTTTTTTTTTTATAATAGATATATATATATATATATACTGTATGCATATATATATATATATATATATGGGCGGCACGGTGGCGCAGTGGTAGTGCTGCTGCCTCGCAGTTAGGAGACCCGGGTTCGCTTCCCGGGTCCTCCCTGTGTGGAGTTTGCATGTTCTCCCCGTGTGTGCGTGGGTTTCCTCCGGGCGCTCCGGTTTCCTCCCACAGTCCAAAGACATGCAGGTTAGATGGATTGGTGATTCTAAATTGGCCCTAGTGTGTGGGTATGTTTGTGTGTGTTTGTGTGTGTGTCCTGCGGTGGGTTGGCACCCTGCCCGGGATTGGTTCCTGCCTTGTGCCCTGTGTTGGCTGGGATTGGCTCCAGCAGACCCCCGTGACCCTGTGTTCAGATTCAGCGGGTTGGAAAATGGATGGATGGATATATATATACTGTATATATATATATATATATATATATATATATATATATATATATATATATATATATAGTGGCAGATGGCCGGTGCCCTTGTCCAGTCGAGATGCCTTCGTAGCGCAAGGACAGGGAAGAGAGCATGCACAGGGCATTACCTCCCACTGAATGCTAGGTGGCAGCCCCTTAGATTCCCACAGGGCACAATGGGACTTGGAGTTTGTGGGCTCAGCCCTGTTGGGTTCCAGGGGGCTGCCAAAGGGTCCTCCCAGGTGCAGCATAAAAGGAGTACCCTTACTTCATTCCAGGAGCTAGAGTCAGGAGGAAGAGGATGAAGTTTGCTGGTGAACGTGGCCCTCATCTTAACAGCAGGAATTGACTTTCTGAACGTTAAGTCCATTGCCATCTGTTTCAAGTGTAAACAATATTTCTGCATTACACGTTAGATATAAACATGAAACAAAACAGGAGTGGCAGAACTGCTGCTTTTGGCACAAAGAAGTAAATGTTTTTCTGAGAACACTTTGCAGTCGGTTATTACAGAATGAGGTGCTGTGTGTCCAGCTTTGAATGTGTCAGTGTGTCAGAATGGGAACAGCTGTATCAAGGGATGGACACCAGGTTAGTCTCTTTCCTCATTTCACTATGAAAATTCCATTTTGTCCAAGTATCAAGCTGACTACATACTTCCCAGTAATAATAGGAAATTTAATCAGAATGTCATTAGATGGCATTAAGTGAGATTACATGAATAGACAGATAATACTGTGGCAGAAAGAATACTGGAAGAGTGAACTGCAAATATTTCACTTGCTATTAGGCTGCTCTGAACTTTAACTCTTAGCTTCAGTTCTGTTAAAAAGAGGTCCAGTAGAGCCGCTTTAAAGATACATATAGCTAATTTTAAAAGTTTGATTCTCAAAGCATGTATCCTACTCTGGGGTCATTCATAACCACATGTCACAAGTGACAAAAAAGGCAGCTGCCCGGTCTTGAGACGACTGACTTTCATTAAATCATCTGCAGAAGTCCTAACATCAAAATGTTGAAATGGAAACCAGAAGACAGCAGATACCAGTGTGAAGTTGAGCAAGACACCTAATCTGCCAGTCCTTCACAGTGCTTAGGAAGACACTGCTCTGTTGAAATTTGACAGCTTCTGTGAAGTGTTTTTGGATTGTGCATCTCAAAAACATTCCATTAAATATGGATTTCTTGGTTGTGTTTCTTCGTTTTCAGGGTGTTTCATTCTACTTTTTATAATGCATGCAGTTTCGTTTAATAACACCATTCCTGCCGTTTGTATAGTCTCCTGGAGGTGTGTGTTTTGTCTCAGACATCTGAGGAACCAGTTATGCAACACATACATGGACAAAGGAGTTATAGGAGATATAAATCAAGGTTCTACATAATGTGACACAAGTACTTGGGTAGATAAATGTGCTGTGTAAATAGATAGATAGATAGATAGATAGATAGATAGATAGATAGATAGATAGATAGATAGATAGATAGATAGATAGATAGATAGATAGATAGATAGATAGATAGATAGATAGATAGATAGATAGATAGATAGATAGATAGATAGATAGATAGATAGATAGATAGATAGATAGATAGATTTGAAAGTCACTATATGATAGATGTCATAGACAATGATGGCCAACACACATGTGTCTTTGAGTTTCTTAAGGTTATGTTGTTGGTCTCATGCAATGTGTCTTCTTTCTGCTTCAACTCCATCTTGGTTCTTCTCTTCAATAGCAGATGATAGAACACTTTCACTTGAAGATAGCAACTTTTTAAAAGCATGTCAGGGCCAAGGTGGGACACCCCTATCTCCTCTCTGACCGATGTCATTTGGACAGACCATATCAGTACATGTCCACGAGGTGAACATGCATGAAGATAATCAATGGTTTGAGAGCTTCACTTTTACTGATGTGGAAAGTCCAGGAAATGACCAGTTTAACGCTTAAAGTTCATCCTGTTGGATTGCTCTTTTTACAATGGTGAATTTCATTTTCATACTGCCGTCTGTGCTAGCACTTCCACATTCATGTGGTTAGACAAGCTACTTTACTGAGATTGAAAGTCCAAGCAAGAAATGCACACTTGCAATGAAAGCCTACAGTTTTTTAATATCATAAAATACTGTCTATATAACCCTTTAAACGATGAATAGAACATGACATACAAAGTCTGTCTAGAAAGTATCCAGCCATGTAGTATGAAAAATAGATGCACTTATTGAAGAAGATACAAGAAAAGGACAATGACACCTCAGTCCCCTTCAAAGTAGACACCTTGAGACCTCACACAGTTCCCCCAGCGTCTCTTCCACTGTTCAAAACTCTCTGTAAAATTCTTTGTTGGAATCGCAATCGTCTGCCTTGTTGCATTTTACTGAAATCTCTTCCCTTACAAAGGTCATTTTAGTTCTGGGAAAGTCGCAGGGCACCAAATCTGGGCTATAGGGGGGCTGAGTCACCTGGGTGATTCGATATTTCGCCAAAAAACTCTGCACGAGACGAGACACACGGGTGGGTGCATTGTCGTGATGAAGCTGCCAATCACCAGTTGCCCAAGCTTAAAGCAAAATTTAATGCAGATTCATTGCTCTACCCGCTCAGTCATTTTGAATGTGACTGCCACACAGTACGCATGCTCACTCAACGGTGTCTAGCGCCCCCACTGACTGGTCCAGTGAAGTCATCATTGTTCACGCATGCGCTTTCCAGTCCACTATCCTTGGCTGCCAGGTTGCATCGATGGTGCACAAACTGTTCTCGTTATATTAACAATGGCTGGACTCTTTCCGGGCAGACCTTAATAAAAAGGACCTTCCTCTTCAGCCACTCACCCTGTCGTTTCCATCACATGCTGCACGCTCATCTCACTCTCATGTCACTCTCTTGTCATTTTAGTTTTCATCTGCATCCGTCATACTGTTTTCTGTGTTACTTGTGTGGCTGCTGTCTTCACCAAACTGTCACCCTCCACCTTATCACTTTTCTATCTTTGTGGCTTTTCTTTGTGCACTTTCTCATTGCAGCTTTGACCTCATGGAGTTGTCGGTGGGCTTGAAGCAAATAAGTGTGTGGGTGGAATCAAAGCTATAATGCAGAAAGGTGTTTTTCGCATTTTTCTACGTCAATTTATTATGTCCAGGGATAGTTCCTGCCTTGCACCCTATGATTGCTGGGATAGGCTCCAGCTGCTGCACAGTTCTGTCCTGGATGGATAGATGGATTGGTGGATGTTCTTCCTCTCCACCACATGAATAAGACATTTCTTAAAATGTAAAAGTTTCCATTGATGCTTCAGTTCACATGTCACGCTGTATTAAAGAGGTTAAAATATTTTGGATAGCAATGAAGGGGTTAAAACATCTTGGGCAGTAAAACGCTGCCATTGTGTGTGCGGCGCACTCCTGCGCCACTGCTGTCTGCGGCCCACTGCTAAATACTGCATAATGGCCTTTGATTAATTCTTCATTGCACTCATCAAAGCCTTAAAGAGAAAAGTAGTGACCTGTATAGTTTGGCAGCGTTTGATTATAAATTAAAAGAATTTAATGACCCCTAATGTTGTTTGCTAGTGTTCTGATTGCGCCGTTTGATTAGATATGTCGCTACACATTTTCCTGTCTGCGTTTTTTTTTTTTTTTTGGTTTCATCCTGATCAACCCTTCTAGCTCTGTGTGGCACGGCAGCGGCTTGCACTTTACTTGAAGAAACCACTAAGGTAGGAAGCTATGGGCGAAATGTAAATGTCCTCAGACCCTGTTAATTATCTTATGTAGACCCTCGGGCTTCATGGTCTTGAGTTTCTCTTGTTTTTGATTGTTAAACATCACATTGAGCCACCGATGTGTTTAAATGGCGTGGGGGGAGTTCACTGTACGACCATCAAAGTCCATAAAAAATAAAAAAGGATCTGTTTGTCAGACACAAATTTTGCCAAAGTAGACCGGGATTTTTATAAACTCGTTTACCGATTTTCTGAATCTGCTTTTCCCACTATGGAATGGGGCAAAAAAATATGAACCCTCCATGGATTAGAAGCCAATGAATCACAGGGTAGGACATGAGAAGAATTTATGAAGAATCCTACATCCACTCTGAGCCAGGAATAGGAGCTTAGGGATGAATGACTTCTCGATGTTATGGCACCTCAAATCGCAAAATGGCACTCATGATGATGTTTTTGTAGTTTACTTGGCAATCACAATGACGTTGATGCTACCGCTAAGACTTCACCACAAACATAATAATCCATCCATCCATCCATTATCCAACCCGCTGAATCCGAACACAGGGTCACGGGGGTCTGCTGGAGCCAATCCCAGCCAACACAGGGCACAAGGCAGAGAACCAATCCTGGGCAGGGTGCCAACCCACCGCAGGACACATACAAACACACCCACTAGGGCCAATTTAGAATCACCAATCCACCTAACCTGCATGTCTTTGGACTGTGGGAGGAAACCGGAGCGCCCGGAGGAAACCCACGCAGACACGGGGAGAACATGCAAACTCCACGCAGGGAGGACCCGGGAAGCGAACCCGGGTCTCCTAACTGCGAGGCAGCAGCGCTACCCACTGCGCCACCGTGCCGCCCCAAGATAATAATAATAATAAATATTCAAAGGGACATTATTATGTTCAAATAAAAGGTTTATGCCGCTGTCATGAAGTACTCTGATCAACCGGGTCTAATGATTAGGCAAACAACGTTAAAGTTTTAGGCCCACCCCGTACAATTGAAAAGACCGAAAGAAAAAATAAATGCGTGTAAAAATGCAACCTTGAGTCTTCTGTGGACTAGTACCTCAGGATGATTGCACAAGATGTTGGCTCTTCTGGATTTCAGGAATTCTAGGAAGAAGGTGGCTGGACCCCCGGAAGTAATGTCAGAGGTGGAAGGGCGTCAGTCTGCAGAGGGAGGAGAAGAGAGAATGTTATTATACAGCGCCATCTCCTGTCTTGGTGGAGAGTTACCATCACCCAAGTCTTTAGCTGTTTCCCACTCACACACGCGTGACACTGGGGCGCCCACACCCTAAGAGTGTGCAAGATGGAACTTCAGGGGGTGCAACAAAGAGAATGGCTGGATGATCATTCAGTAAAAGTGAGAGAGGTGCGTTGTCCGACTTTATCGTGGTGTAATCGGTGTCTTACAGTGTGCCGTCATTTGTAAGTCATTTATTAGGTAGCCCTCCTGTTCGATGATATGAAACCAATTAAGTACGGCACGCACAGTTGTCACCTGTGAATAAAATGCTTGTTCGCAGACTCCTCGCAGTGGATGGTATCACTTGTAAAGACGAATAACTTTTTTTAAGAGAATAGAATTTGGACCGTGTAGCGGTCCGTAGAGGAGGGAGAGGTCTGGTACTGATTTCTTTGCAAGCCCTGATTATGAAGTGTCACTGATTTTGAAGTTTGATTGACATTGTCCCATAGTGGGGGGCAATGAATGGATGCAACACCTGCTGTTTACACTCAGCCCACCTCTCCTGTAGGTGATCTCGGCAGTAGCGCAGTAATTTTAACTGTGCAGCGCATCAGTTTTTAAACTGCAGTGCAGGTGTTATCAGGGGGGCAAAGCTTATCGGCTGTGATTCATTGCTTAGCAGCACCCCGGCTTTATGGGGGTCTCCAATCCTCTCGATCGTTGATCATGTGTCATTTTCTCGTGGCTCTTGTTGCTTCACAGGATAACCCAGCCCCCAGACCGTCAGTTTCAACTTAGACACATTTACAAGATAATTGAGATTTATAAAGGTCAGCTATTATTTTGAGTTCAGTTTGTTCATCCACAGTACTGTATGTGGTCCAACTTGCGGTTCAAAACTTCGAAATTTGACTTCTTCATCTTCAAATGTGATATTACTTTTGGATGCGAACAAAAATCAAATATTTTCTAAGGGTGCATGACATACAGTGCCTCCGGAAAGTATTCACAGCGCATCACTTTCTCCACATTTTATATTACAGCCTTATTCCAAAATGGATTAAATTCATTTTTTTCCTCAGAATTCTACACACAACACCCCATAATGACAATGTGAAAAAAGTTTACTTGAGATTTTTGCAAATTTATTAAAAATAAAAAAACTGAGAAAGCACATGTACATAAGTATTCACAGCCTTTGCCGTGAAGCTCAAAATTGAGCTCAGGTGCATCCTGTTTCCCCTGATCATCCTTGAGATGTTTCTGCAGCTTCATTGGAGTCCACCTGTGGTAAATTCAGTTGACTGGACATGATTTGGAAAGGCACACACCTGTCTATATAAGGTCCCACAGTTGACAGTTCATGTCAGAGCACAAACCAAGCATGAAGTCAAAGGAATTGTCTGTAGACCTCCGAGACAGGATTGTCTCGAGGCACAAATCTGGGGAAGGTTACAGAAAAATTTCTGCTGCTTTGAAGGTCCCAATGAGCACAGTGGCCTCCATCATCCGTAAGTGGAAGAAGTTCAAAACCACCAGGACTCTTCCTAGAGCTGGCCGGCCATCTAAACTGAACGATCGGGGGAGAAGGGCCTTAGTCAGGGAGGTGACCAAGAACCCGATGGTCACTTTGTCAGAGCTCCAGAGGTCCTCTGTGGAGAGAGGAGAACCTTCCAGAAGGACAACCATCTCTGCAGCAATCCACCAGTCAGGCCTGTATGGTAGAGTGGCCAGACGGAAGTCACTCCTTAGTAAAAGGCACATGGCAGCCTGCCTGGAGTTTGCCAAAAGGCACCCAAAGGACTCTCAGACCATGAGAAAGAAAATTCTCTGGGCTGATGAGACAAAGAATGAACTCTTTGGTGTGAAGACACCACATGAAGGAAGAGGAAATTGCAAAAAGTATTTAGTGCTTTTATTACAATTATGTGCCCTACATAATTCCCTGGAGACGAACATTTTCCAGCCGCAAATTGAACTTGTGTCGTTTCTGTCCTATGTTTTCTAGTCCAGGTAAACACATTTAAAGAAGACGTAACCCTTAGCTCATATTCACGAGGAGCTAATCTTTTTTCCAGGCCTCCTAATAAGCCGTACCCTTTGATGGGAGTGTGTTTACCTCCCCCAGCCACAGCACATTAAAAGAGGGGAGATTGTGTCACTCAGGCCCCCTGTGACGCTTGCTGTCAGCACCACAGCAAATCCGCCACTGGCAAAAATAATGGAACTTGTATTGCCAGCTGCCTTAGACGAAGTCGTCTTCAACATAAGCCAAACTTAATGCCTTCTACAGGGTCAGAGCAAGGGCACAGAAATGGGAATTGATTCTTTTGAAATCCAAGGACAGCATTTCCATTTACCAGGCGAAAACGAAAAAAAAAAAAATCCAAACCCCTGGACAAAGCTTAATGTACATATAGAACTGCAGAGGTGGGGAGAGGGGTGGGCTGGGGGGAATGTCTGCGAAATGCACTTATGTTTTTTTTTTTTTTAAGTAAGTTCTCAGAGGTCTTTTGCCTTTTCTTTTCTTGCCAGCGTGACTGTTCATTCTCATCACTGACCTTTTACCTTTAGCAGGGTTCGCTGTTCAGTGAAGAGCGCCGCTCCGCACATCAGGGAAAGTCTTTCAGCTTTTTGAAATCCCTTCTTCATTAGCAAAGGGGAAAGGGGAGCCAGAAAATAAAATAAGTGAACAGCCTTTAGGTGCGAGGATGGCAAATGAATGGGAAGAAAGCTTCTTTACACCTACTTCACACATTATGTTCTTGACTCCTCCAGGAGTCTGTAATAAATTGCCACACTTCCTTTGACGAGGCTGGGATGACACCGTGAGATGAGACATCCTTCTGACAAATTACTTGTGTTTTGCTAGGAGTGTAAAGGGGAGAAGGCGGAGAAGGTGTCTTGGGGGGGGGGGGATGAGGGCTCAGCTGGGTCAGGACGTCAAGCTAATGAGAAGAGGTGCTCGGCTCCTGAAAACACGCTCTGGCCCTTCGTCTTCACAGGCACAGATTGTTAAGAAAATGGAACTAAACTAGTTTTCCTAAGGGGAAGATTGAAGGAAACTCCTTGGTTGGTTACAGAATTCTGTAGGTTTTTCTTACACTGTGATGAGAGAGGTCCATGGTGAAGCAGGATTTCAAATAAATAATTTAATAAAGGCGCCTGGGCTTTGGAGGGATGTGGGTGTGCCTGGTAGCATGACGAAGCAGCTCCACGATGTTAATTGGTTTGATCAGCTAATCGCACAGACACGCATGATTCAGTGAATTGCCTCATTAGCACTCCGGGCTCTGGCATCAGCACACTTGCATCCCAATCTGTATATAAAAAGAGTCCAGGCAGGAAACTGGGAAGAGATGGGTGAAGAAGAAAAGACCTAGAGAAAGATGGAGATTAAAAGGAGAGAGAAAAATAAAATGAAAATGAAGGGCAGGAGCAAGCCAGAGCAGCGTTGATTTAGACTGAAGGCAGGTGTTTGGGAACGAGTTGGGGGGTTGAGGTGGGGGTTCGAGCAACAGGAGCAGGAGCAACCTACCGCTGCAGACGTCACCCAGCTGGAGGCCGAAGCACTGTGGCAGAAGACAGAAGCAGGGACCTTTAGGTGATGAGGGAAAGCAGCGAGGGGAACCCCAGTTGGGGTGGTTGGAGTGCAAGCCCACGTGATGGTTAACTGCATTTGTTGGTGGGCACCTTTACCTGCTGGGAAGACCTGTTCAGGTGAGCAGCAGAGACGCACCAAGGCTCGTTGTTTTTAATGATTTTATCCTCTTTTTTTTTAATGGATATATTATTTATTTGAACATTTTAACTTACACCCTATCACTTATTCTTATCATGGATTACTTATCTTTATATCTGTCCTTTTGTCTGTCCAGGATTTTAAATCACCTGTAGTTCGCAAACCGTTTGACCTATTGACCTGAATTTTGGTACACATATACTTCATGATGTCTACTATCTGCTTTCGGGGCAATGATTGACCTCCAAGGTTATTCCTCTTTTTATTTTTATTTTATGTTATTGTAGAATTAACTCTGGGCAGTGATCAGCAGGGTGGCTACGGGCGCGGTTCTTATCTCTACCACCTTCGCCGTCACTTCCCCTACCTCTTCATATCTTAAATCATTCTTGAGGAAGATTGAAGGCTTAAGTGCCAGCTTAAGTGAAAAGTTAAAGAAAAATGTACTAAGTAATTGCAACACAAACACTGACTTAATCAATTTTAACACAAAAAGATGCTGACGAAAGAAGAGAAGAAGCGGGCCGCTAGGGTGGAGAAAACAAGAGCTGCTCAGGAACAGCAAGCGCATCAACCTCTGAGCAAATGAATGCTAAACGTACAGAGAAAGAGGAGGAAAACTAGGAACGCTCAAGTCAAGTGTATTCACTGCACGTTATTGTGAAGTGCACTGTTACTGGTTATTAATAAAACTTTGAACCTGAACTTGAAAGTGATCCAGTGAAGACCAGTTGCTCTGCTGTGTTAGATTAAATGTTAAAATTTTCACACATGTGCGCTTAGATCTTAAGTGCCAGCTTAAGTGAAAAATTAAAGAAAACATACTAAGTACAGTGGAACCTCGGGTCACAAACGTCTCGGACCACGTACAAATTGGGTTACGACCAAAAAGTTTGCCAAACTTTTGCATCTGTTCACGACCACACACTCAGATGATGAACAAGCCAGTTTCCCTTCTGGTTCGTACGCGCTGATGATTTCCGCACGTGTTCAGTCTCTCACTGTGCATTCCCTGTGCAGCAAGCGAGCGAGCGAGAGAGAGAGAGAGAGAGAGAGAGGGAGCGAGAGAGAGAGAGAGCAAGAGAGAGAGAGAGAGAGCAAGCGAGAGATAGAGAGAGAGAGAGAGAGAGAGGGAGCGAGAGAGAGAGAGCAAGCGAGAGTGAGAGAGAGAGCGAGAGAGAGAGGGAGCGAGAGAGAGAGAGCAAGAGTGAGAGAGAGGGAGCGAGAGAGAGAGGGAGCGAGAGAGAGAGAGAGAGAGAGAGAGCGAGAGAGAGAGAGAGCAAGCGAGAGAGAGAGAGCAAGCGAGAGAGAGCGAGAGAGCGAGCGAGAGAGCCCAAGCAGAAGAAGTAAGTAAACATTTAGTTTACTATTACACTGTGCATTCTATGGTATAATTAACTATTTTTCTGCTTAAAATCTTTAAAAAAATATATATTTACATACAGCTCGTATGGTCCGGAACGGATTAATTGTATTTACATACAATCCTGTGGGGGAAATTACTTCAGGTCACAACCAAATCGGGTTGCAACCAGAGTTTTGGAATGAATTACAGTCGTTACCCGAGGTTCCACTGTAATTGCAACACAAACTCTGAGTTAATCAGTTTTAACGCGAAAAGATGCCAACGAAAGAAGAGAAGAAGTGGGCCACTAGGATGGAGAACAGAAGAGCTGTTCAGGAAGCAGCAAGCGCATCAACCTCTGAGCGAATGAATGCTAAATGTACAGAGAAATAGGAGGAATACTAGGAATGCTTAAGTCAAGTGTATTCACTGCACGTTATCATGCAGTGCTCCGTTACTGGTTTTTAATATTATTTATAATATTATGTATTATTAATCAATTAACTTGCATTTCACTTTTGCACCTTTGGGTTTCTGAATGCCAGTGACTGTTTTTCTTATTTGAAAATAAAAAGCGTAAATCACTTGCATCTTCTTCTTGCTGACTGTGATGTTTGTGTCTCCATTTGCCCCAGCTCATCCTTGGACATTTTATCGATGGTTAAAAGTTCAAGCTGCCAAAGAGCATGGAGCCCACCCATACCTTCACATACACTAATCACTCCATAATTCATATAGGCCACTTTTATTTATTGTACAGTGCCTGCCTGGTGGGGTGCAGTCACAATGGACACAGCTTTACAAATTGTCTATGACACCAGTTGGCCCTGCTGCCCAAGAAGAAGAAAACAGTAATAATAAAAATGGGAGAACACATCTCAGAAGAAGTGGACAGCCTTAAATATTTGGGAAGTATGCTGTCAATGGATGGAAGACATAAACATACATATGCCAATGGGCAAAGCAGCCTTCATTGTGAAATTGATAACAAATAGAAAGGATAGAACACTGAAACAAAATAATAGAAACAGTCATTTGGAGTGTTGCATTGTATGGAGCAGAAACATGGATAATAAGGAAAGAGGACATCAATAGACTTGGAAGCATTTGTAATTTGGCTGTGGGGAAGGATAGAAAAGATCAGATGGGTGGATAAAGTAAGGTCTGGTCAAGAAAGGCTCATGTTGGAAACAGCGAAAAGAAGGCAACAAAACAGAATGGGACATGTACCAGGAGGAGAGGAACTGTTGAAAATAGTGCTGGAGGGTAAACTGGAGGGAAAGAAATTAAAAGGAAGACCAAGGCAGAAGATTTTATAATATGTGAAAGAAAGAAATGAAAAGAGAGCAGAAACAATACAATGGAGGGACTGGTGATTGAAAGACCTGTCTAATGGGAGATATCTAAACAAGAGGCAATAGATGATTAGATGCATTCTTTAAAAGGGATACCCCCACCAAAAAATGTACTTTTTTATATGTTACTATGTGGTTTGTAGTAATGGCTGAGATAAATATTTAATCCCATGTTTTCATGAGGAACGGAGATAACAAAGTTTCTGATATAACAGGTGTCCATGGTGACCAATGCTGCAAAGCATCCATTAAAAGAATCTCATGTTGCTCATGTCACATATTCCACATATCAAGTCGCCCAGTTGTATACTTATAACGTCCCAAACACTTTCTATTTTTACTAAAATTATGTTAAATAAGCCACTTCCGCAAAACATTGTGAATTACTGTGTGTGCTGTGCTCAAATGAGAAACAGCATTTGAATTGTAGACCCACCTCCTGTAGTTACATTTCTGTTCATATCCACAAGTGGGGTTCTTCAGGACTGTGAAACTCTACAGGTGAACTGACCTTCTGCTTGTGGAAGCCCCCCAGATACGCACAAGTATGAGACAGATTCTCTTCATGGTGATGTTGTCACTCGCCTGTCTTGAACTTTTAGTCTCTCAGCATTAGCCAATGAGTAAGGTGTTACTGGGGACATTTACTGACCACTGAATGAGGCGGGAAGGCGGGTCTTCACTTTGAATATTCGTTCACATCTGAGCATGTTCCATTTTCATTCACAAGAATGTTTTCTAGAAGTAATAAAAATAAAAATACAAGATTTGGTACATTTTGAACATACAAGTGGATGATTATGTGATATGAGCAACATGGCGTGAGATTTTTTCTTGGATATTTGTTGTTGTCCAGAATTGGTCACCATAACCACCTATTCTATCAAAAACTTTGTGATCTCCTTTCTGCATGGGAACTTAACATTAATATTTTGTCTCAGCCATCACTACAGGCTGCATAGACATCTCTGGCGGAGCGACGGGCGCTCAGCAGGCTCCTATCAATTATGGAGAATCCACTGCATCCACTAAACAGGATCATCTCCAGACAGAGGAGCAGCTTCAGCAACAGACTGCTGCCACCGTCCTGCTCCACTGACAGACTGAGGAGATCGTTCCTCCACCTGGGGGGGTAAACGTTAACATTATACAAAGTTATTGTCTGTTTTTACCTGCATTTTTATTACTCTTTAACTTAATATTGTTTTTTTGTATCAGTATGCTGCTGCTGGAGTATGTGAATTTCCCCTTGGGATTAAAAAAGTATCTATCTATCTATCTATCTATCTATCTATCTATCTATCTATCTATCTATCTATCTATCTATCTATCTATCTATCTATCTATCTATCTATCTATCTATCTATCTATCTATCTATCTATCTATCTATCTATCTATCTATCTATCTAGTGTAAGTAACTGTGATAGGCCTTACCACAGGGTTATAGAAAAACAAATAATTATAGTGTCAGGTACAACTGCTTTGGGGTCACCTTCAGGGCTATGTGAAAGGTAAGCATTTCCAACCAGGACCGGCAGAGGACATCATTAGCTCAGTTTTTTTCTCTGTCCACAGTCCAGAAATTCATCAGCGGATGACCAATGACCTCACTATCACTTCCTGCTCATAACCCCTTCCAGACACCAGCACATACTGTATAAAGAAGCCCCTAACCAGAAGTTGGCATTAATTTCAACCAGGAGATCATCCCGTGCACTAGGTGCACTTCATTTTTGCTGTTTTGTGGATATCTTTGAGTGCTGGTATTTAATTCTTGACCTTATTATACTCAATTATACAGGATTTTGTCAGCTTACACCCTAACATTCTATTCAAACTCGTGTCTATTTCTTCAAAATAGCTTCTCTTTCCTTTTATTGTTAGGTATAAGAAGTGCACTTATCTGCAGGGTACGTTCTCATACGCTCTGGGAAAGGAAACAGCTGGCAGCAACATGACGGCACGCCACTGATAGACTGCTGGCCAATCAGAGTCATGTGTGAGGAGGCCTGTCACACCCGAACCTGGATTCAAGTGGCTTCTGGAAGCAGCCAAGAAGTGTGGAACCGACCAGACCATTACAGTTAGTTGGTGTTTCTTATCTTTTCCTATTAAAGCCTATAGGAATGTCTTCGTCTAGCCAGAGTGGTTCAAGTAAAACAGAGTTCACTTGCTGTGTTAAAATAATTCGATTGAATAAGTAAATCTATGCACAGAACCCTTTGCAGAATGACTTCAAAATATTTATTTAAAAAAAGTCCAAGACAATTCTTATATATATTATAACATAACAGATAGGTTTGACAACCTCATATTAACGTTTTCAAACATATCATTTAAATATTTTAAAGTTTGTCAAGGTGTATTTATATAGGCGCCCCTATGGCTGGTGGTGTAATGCCAGCTTATACTTGAGTGACTCATCCCTGTCATTAATTTGTCAGTATGTTTGGTTTGAACTGAAGCAAATTTAGATAAATGTGAAAGTTACTACATAGTTATGCCCCCCGAAAATTAGCGACAGGAGAGGACCAATTTAGATTTTATATAAATAAGCTAAATGAAGGAGAAGAAGCCAATGGCCCTCCTCAGTGACAAGGTGCTTAGGAAGGAATGACAGTTACACACATGAATTGGCAGACACTGGGCACCACAAAGGTCACCGCCAAAATGACCGAAGTTTCCTTTCTCGCATTAAGAAGTGGATCACTGCTACTCGCAGGGCACAATGTCAGAGGGAAGTATCCTTTGTAAAATAATCTGGGACGGTCAGCTACCTGAGCACTATTTTAATTCATAGAAACTGAGGGACTTCCACTTTATGAGAACAGTGCATTGTAAAATAAAATTTGATGAAACTAATTGCTTTATTTGTAAGCTGATAATATTATCCACTCCATATAATTACCCACCCCTTTTTGTATTTTCTAAACAAGTTCAAATTAAGAGTCACAGGACCATGGAGGCACAAGGCAGGAAAGCAGGGGCCAGCCCATCACAAGGCACCCACTCACTCACTCACTCACCCTAGGCCAGTGATGTGAACACCTAGGACGACAACTAAGGTGTAGTGCGGCGTGGGGGGTCTGTGGCAGAATGAGAATGAGTGGCTTTGTTTTGACAGCGCGGGTGAGCGGGAAAGCTGAGAAGGTGAGGTGCTAATAGGCAATTAGTTAAGCACTTGTAGTAGTCTACAGCTCCCAGTCAGAGGGTACAGAGGTTGCTGGGAAGAAAGGTAATTAAGCTGGATCTTTAAAAAGGAGTTCATAAAGATGCCGAGGGGATCGCTATCAGCTGTCTGTATTTGTTTCTACGCATCACATACGCACACGCACACTCTATTGGATTACAATAAAACAACTGTGGATGACCATTTCTTCTGAATGTATGTGCTGTCTTGTGCCTGCTTGCCCGTGTGATTTTCGTCTTGGATGGATATGTCTTCATCTGGGGAGTGCTCCAATCACGCCATATATTCATGCTATAACTGGAACCTGGTAGGACAAAACTTTTTCATTCAAAGGACTGTTTATGGGGTTTATCATTCCACTCATTCATCATCATCTGCACCTGCTGTACTGGACCTTATTGTTACTGTTAAGTGTTGACTGAGTAGTGTCTGCTGTTCGGGTTCGTGTATGTAAATAATTATCCCCAGTGAGGAGTCGAGGAGGGATTCTGTGTACGTAGAACCAAATTGTTTTTTCCTTCCTTAATTGTTATACATTTAGTTTATCTTTTTTATATCTTTTAACCCTGTGATAGGGAACTTTGCCCGGCTGGGATGCCCTTTTGAGGAGAGGACCGGGGGAATGGACATATCGCCAGCAGTACCTCCCCTGGGATATGAGGGGGCAGCCCCGCTGGGGCACATCTAGGCCACTTGACGGGAGCTTAGATGCTCCACCTTGTGCAGGCCCTTGGCCACCACCAGGGGGCTCCTGGACAGTTCCAGAGCCATGGTCTACATGCTCGAGGAGCACCTGGATCACTTCTGGGTGCAGTATAAAAGAGGCCACCTCACTCCAGCAAGGAGGCCAGAGTCAGGTGAAGGAAGACGTGGTTGCGAGTGAGGAGTGGAGGTGGCAGAAGAAAGGATTGAGTTGAGTTGAGTGGAGTTGAGTTGAGTATATTGGAGAATGGTGTTGTGTGCAGAACATTGAAAATTAATAAACGTGTGCTTTCTGGACATTCTGGGTCTGTGTGTCTGTCTGTAGCCAGGCTATCTTCTACAACCCTTAAACCGCTGGAACCAGCTATAGTCGGTTCCCAATGCAATTTGCGAGGATGCCAGGGCCGAGTATATTCAACAACGTATATTCATTGGACTCCGCAACCGGCTATAGTTGCTTGCCAGTGCAATTTGCCAGCACGCCGGAACTGATCAGTCAGTGCTGTATTTTCGTTGAGCAGCCAGCTCATGACCACTGCCGCATCACTGTCCCTGGGATTCAGCCGCTGCACTAGACTAGCCTCCAAGCATCAGTGTTTACCTCTGTGTGCCTGCGTGCAGCCAGTTCAAGCGCAGTTAGCTCAGTGATTTACTGAATTTCATCAATGGCGTTAGTGGCACCTTGTACATGTTGTTCCAGTAGTTTGTTTAATAGCTTTTACAGTTCATTAGCAGTGTGTAAAATGATCAGTGTTGCAGTAATTGTGATGCTCTTTGCATGAAAAAAAAATGTGTTCCATTAAAATTTCACATTTTCTTTGTGAATTGTAACGTTAACTTAAAAAGTGCAGCAAAAAAGTATTTGGAGTCCAGGGGTGCATTAACCCTCAAGTATGTGGCATTTTAAGGGTTATCGATTCATCGAGCCACTTATGTCTCTGTGTGTGTGCCGGATCAAGGCTGGGTGTATTCCTGGGGTCTCCATAATAAAATAAATCAATCACTGTGAATCTCCGCATCTTCACATCCACTATATATTAGTGATCTACTGTTGGACACCATTCCTCATTAATGGTAAAACATGCAAGTTAATGCAGTCCCTGTTCCACCTAGGATAATTGTCCACTATGCAAAGGCAGAGGGGAAGGAGTTTGAGTTTGGTTCATTGAGGATGCCCATTTGTGAGAACAATTACAGGAGATCGTGGGGAAAGGAAGAGACTGCAAGGCAGGTCCAAACAGGTCTCAAACAACAAGAAGTTTCCAGGGTTGAATGAAGCATCAAACCTGCGACATGAATGAATGGGCAGGAGAGATGGCTGAACCAGAATAATCTCTGTGAGTACCAATTGGAGGTGGTAGAGAGGGCTCAGGGTGTACAGTCTAGGGGCTGCTGTGTTGGAGCAGAAGGCATGACTGAGGCAGGAAGAAAGGGTGTCAGGGCTGTTCAGGCAGAGCAGTGAAGATGGGAGAGATTCACCAAGAGATTAACTATAGTCAGCATGGTCATTGGGGATATGGTGTTAGAATGCCATAAATGGGACAAGGAATTGTGCTCATCAGGAAGAAGGTGAGTTGAATGATGTGGTATGATGGTCTGAGTCAGCTCCATGATCTCTGTTTCTTTCGGGAGCCTCTTGAACCTGAACCGTCGATAATCATGAATCGAGATGAGCCGGGCAAATGAGGATATACACATGCAGCAAGGGGAAGGTGCAAGAGTGCTCAGTACTTTTATTAAAATCAATCAACAACCAAGCAGTGTCCACACAATGCAGTGATCCAAATCTTTCATAAATAAATAATCCATAAAATGTCCTGTTAAAGTATCCATATAAATATTTCCAATAAAAATGAGGTTAAAATCACACGGCAGGAACCTGTTCTTTAAAAATACATATAAACCCTGGTGCATTCTTCTAAAACCACTGTCTCCTCTGCTTACCCAGCACGGGATCTTGCAGCAGAGGAGACACCCAATTGACAGGCACGACCAGCCTTCTTCACAGGTTCGGGTCCCTGCTGTCTCAGCGGCTCCTCTACCTCTCGCTGCCAATCCTCACCATTACATGAGACTGTACTTTGGTCCACTCCAGTTAACCCAAGATACTCAGTTAGAGTGGCCCTCTTCAGCCCCCCTTAAGCATCAGCTCTACACTCCTCCCCTCAGCTGCACTGTGACATCTCCCAATCTTGCCTTCGTTCGTTCAGTCTCTTTCTCACTTCTGTCATGCTCTTTTTCATTCTGTTTTTATCTCTGTTCTTTCTTTCCTTTTCCTGTTGTTTCTACATCTGTCTGCCATGCAGGCTTCTTTATACCACCCAATTGGGTGCAGATGGGACCCTTCACCCTCTCTGAGGTGTAAATGCGGCACCTGGCTGATCCATCTGCATCATTACCCAAACACCCCACTAAACCCAGAGTAGCGCCATCTTACACCCACCTGCACCCGTTCAAAGCCTGCATGTTCATGGGTCTTGGTTATTTATTTAAAAGTTTGTTCTATGCCACGGACCACTACCAATTCACATATCACACGAACAGATCCACAGAAGACGCCATTGCTGTAGCTCTCCACTCTGTGCTGAGCCATCTGGAGCAGCAGCAGAGCTATGTCCGGATGCTGTTTGTGGATTACAGCTCAGCTTTTAATACAATCATTCCTGACATTCTCATCACCAAACTGGTCACTCTTGGCCTCCCCCCTCTCACATGTGTCTGGATAAAAGACTTTCTTACCAACCGTCTCCAGACTGTGAGACTCGGGCCCCCACCACTCCTCCATTCGCACACTAAACACCGGTACCCCGCAAGGCTGTGTGCTGAGCCCCCTTCTGTACTGTCTCTACACCCACGACTGCAGTCTGGCCCACAACAACAACCTCATCGTCAAGTTTGCTGATGACACTACAGTGGTCAGACTCATCTCAAAGGGAGACGAGGCAGCTTACAGAGAGGAGGTCCTGAAGTTGGCAGCCTGGTGTTCAAAGAACAATCTGGCTCTGAACACCAGAAAAACCAAGGAGATCATTGTCGACTTCAGGAGGCACAGCACCGACCTAGCCCCCCTTTACATCAACGGCGAGTGTGTGGAGAGGGTCCATACCTTCCGGTTTCTTGGCGTCCTTATCTCCACTGACATCTCCTGGACAGACAACATCACAGCAGTCATCAAGAAGGCTCAGCAGCGGTTACACTTCCTGAGGGTCCTCAGAAAGCACAACCTGGACTCCAAACTGCTACTGACCTTCTACCGCTCGTCCCTCGAGAGCCTGCTGACATACTGTATCACAGTATGGTACGGCAGCTGCACCATGGCAGACAGGGAGAGGCTTCAGCGAGTAGTAAAAGTAGCACAGAAGATCATCGGCTGCCCTCTCCCCTCCTTGATGGACATTTACATCTCCCGCTGCCTCAGCAGAGCAAAAAACATCATTAAGGACAGCTCCCACCCTGGCTCTGATCTGTTTGACCTGCTGCCCTCAGGGAGGTGCTGCAGGTGCATCACAACAAGGACAAACAGACTCAAGAACAGTTTTTTCCCAAAAGCCATAACCATTCTAAACTCACACATGCACTGACTACACAGTCTAACCTCCCAACCCCTGGACTTCCTTCTATCCGTCAACTGTGCAATATCCAATATCTAAATGGTACTGATAATAACCGTGCAATATCTGTATACTGTACAATATCATTACTCTCAGGGTCCAACATCCACTACTCACTGCACATGATCATCATTATTGTGCAATATTTAAATTATGTGCAATAACCCAATAGGGCAATAGTTATTTATTCTTTCCAGTATTTAAATAATGTGCAATAACTCGATTCAGTTATTATTCTTTCCATTTGTATATAGCGTCGCAGAAGTTTTGGGGTTTTTTTTGCAACTTTTTGCACCATTTGTTTATTTGTTTATTTACTTGTTGTGTTCTACATATATGTCTGCACTGAAGGAGCTGCTTTTAATCTCATTGTGCATGTGTATAGTGACAATAAAAGGCATTCTATTCTATTCTATTCTATTCTCACATGTGGTCACGGTTTTACTGATCTGGGTCTGCCAAAATGCTGCATTGGTGGCTGGAACAACCGAAGGAGGAGCCTTTAATAGACATGCCAGGATTTTAACTAGTTTTATTCATTTATGACGTCCCCCTTTTTTTTAGGCATTGTTTTTGTGAACATTTATTTATTGAACGTTTATTTAACTGCTTGTTGGACGCTTTTTTTTTTTTCATTTTCAAACTTCCTTTCTGTGTCTATCAATCGCCACTATAGGGAAAGAAGAATCTGCTGTCAATAACCTGTTATACTGAATGTCTTGTAATAAAACCTTCAAGTCCATAAGACCTTCATGAATTTCACAATCGTTTGACCCTTATGTTCCAAGTTAGTGTGGCATACAGTGGCACCCCCAGTTACTTGGTGCACATCGAGATCTGAAGACTCCTTCAGAGTACAGGAGGGAGTCCACATAAACGGAGAGATCACTCTCAATTTAACCAGGGGGTGACAGGTGAAGGCCTTCATTTGTGACGTGTCGTCAGAACAGCAGCAGAGCCAGCAGCAAGCGAGAGAAATCAATGCTGGTCTAAAACCACAAATATCCATATTCATACGGCTCTGCAATCACACTAACGAGAAATGGCGCGTATACATCTTAATCTGCGAATTGCACTTTATTACATTTGTAATTTTGCAAAATAGCTTGTCATTCATTTGAGAGTTTTTTTCTTTTTTTTTTTTGCCACAATGTTCACATAAAGAAAAACCTTTAAACAAAACATAAACAAATCAACAGAACCACCAGTTCCTAATCAAGGCAATCAGTTGTGTTTTCAAACGTCTACCTCACTTGATACATAGGGCTGCTTTAATCTTTGTCTATGGTTTAATTGCTTGTTTTTGCATTTTTATGTGGGAGGGTGATGATGTTTCAGACATCTTATCACCTAGCTTGGAGGATAAAGGACTTTTCAATTACTTTGTTTAGATGCTAATGATTGTATTTCATTAGTGGCCCCTCTCATCCCTCATCATCAGTAAATGAATGAATATGCTGTAATTTAAATTATTCGAATTATGAAAATTGCTTTAAAAGGCGACACCGGTATCATCGTTTTCAGCTGTGACATAATGTCATTTTAATTTAGATAATTGTCTTAATTATGTGCGGTCCCGCAGTGCACTAATTATTTAATTGTATTGTCTTTTTTGCCCTCTTTGCTTTCTCCCTTTTTCCTCCCTCTATGAAGGATATTGTATCTCAATGGGAATCACTTAAAGAAGTAGGAGCAAGCGGTAGGAAATCGGAAAAGTTTGAGTAGTCGCCACTGGAAATTCTGATGCATTTGTTAGACTTAACTCCTTGGAGATGGATAGTGTTGAGGGTGAAAGGTGCTATATAACCGATTGATTGGATCAATGTCTTAACTAATCGATGGGTCAATCCTTCATTTTTTATAGCACCATTCACAGAACACACTATGTCAAGGCATCTTCTTTGTAAAGCACATAGAACTACAGCTCAAAAGGACAAGACAGCAAAAGTTCATATTTAATTCTAATTAAGGTTATATTTATCCTCCTTAAGCCCATCACAATAACTACAAATGCATCCATCCATCCATAACTTAAGATAATGTTCTCAAACTTACTTATCCAGCCACAGATGTAAGGCAAAAGTATTTAAAAAATAATGAATTTGTTATGTAATACAAAGAGGTGCATATAGAATGCAAATTAAAACAGTATGTAATACATACAAAGAATATTTGTGTGTATTGTCATGCCTAAGCATCGGTGGATTGTCTTCTGGGCTGCTCAGAGGCATGTAACGCCACTCCGGGACAAGAGGAGGCGCCATAGCTAACAGTATTGCCTTTTTTTACCTCCACAGTTCCGAGAAGATCCCCAGTAAGGGCAACTGACCCCACCCTTTTCAGTCTGAGCCCAATAAATCCCAGTTGTCCCCAGAAGGAGGTGTCTCATTTTGGAATTGAACAGACCACAGGTCACAGCTACTCCCAAAACTGAGCTATCTAGGACAAGCCCCAAGGCTATACCCGTTTGTTTATGTTGATTTTCTGAGAAAAGCCAAGCAAAATGACACAATTGTGTGCCTGCTTTGTCTGACCATTGAATTAAATGGGGTGACCCAGTTGAGGCTCCAGCACTTCTTTTGGAGTTACTCCTTGCTTCACCCAACTGCATTTTATATTATAGTTATAAACAAGGATGACAAAAGTTCAGGAGTTGCACACCTCCTTAGTGCTCCTGTTTAACAGATAAACAAAAGCCATGAAATTAAAAATTAATAAATGGTCAGTGCCAAGGCTTAGGGTTGCTCAAGTCAGCTCTGTTACAGGAGTTCCGTCACTGTTGGCTGCAGGACACTGGAATAAACGACTATTTATTTTCTGTGAGTGGTTTGAATACTAGAAATTCTCCCAGCAGGGGTGAGACTTCCAGGCTATGCTTCCATTGTGCGCCCCAGAACTGTGGGTAGAAAAGAAGAGGAAGTTAGGAAAAGCACCCTCTTGCATCCTAGGGTGGAATCATTTACTGTATCTTGCAGGAGACTTGAAGATGTCCTGTAAGCCAGCGTTTCTCAGCCTTTAAGTATCTGCGACCCGAGTTTTCATAACAGTTTTAATCGCGCACCCCTAATGTTTTTTTTGAAAGGAGCCCACTAATACCAATTTGTTCTTTTTTAATTAATGATATACGCTGCCTGGCCAAAAAAAAAGTCGCCACCAAAAAATAAGGTCACACACTCTAATATTTCGTTGGACCGCCTTTAGCTTTGATTACGTCATGCATTCACTGTGGCATTGTTTCGATAAGCTTCTGCAATGTCACAAGATTTAGTTCCATCCAGTGTTGCATTAATTTTTCACCAAGATCTTGCATTAATGATGGTAGAGTCTGACCGCTGCGCAAAGCCTTCTCCAGCACATCCCAAAGATTCTCAACTCTGGAACAGGGTAAATCTGGACTCATCAGACCACATGACCTTCTTCCATTGCTCCAGAGTCCAATCTTTATGCTCCCTAGCAAATTGAAGCCTTTTTTTCCGGTTTGCCTCACTGATTAGTGGTTTTCTTACGGCTACACAGCTGTTCAGTCCCAGTCCCTTGAGTTCCCTTCGCATTGTGCGTGTGGAAATGCTCTTACTTTCACTATTAAACATAGACCGGAGTTCTACTGTTGTTTTTCTTTGATTTGATTTCACCAAACGTTTAAGTGATCACCGATCACGATCATTCAGGATTTTTTTCCGGCCACATTTCTTCCTCGAAGACGATGGGTCCCCACTATCCTTCCAGTTTTTAATAATGCGTTGGACAGTTCTTAACCCAATTTTAGTAGTTTCTGCAATCTCCTTAGATGTTTTCTCTGCTTGATGCATGTCAATGATTTGACCCTTCTCAAACAGACTAACGTCTTTTCCATGACCACGAGATGTGTCTTTCGACATGGTTGTTTAAGAAATGAGAAGCAACTCATTGCACCAGTTGGGGTTAAATAACTTGTTGCCAGCTGAAAGATAATCGCCCATGCAGTAATTATCAAATAGGAGGCTCGTACCTATTTGCTTAGTTAAATCCAGGTTGCGACTTTTTTTTTGGCCAGGCAGTATATCATAGGTGCATATTTTATTATACCTACTTAACTTTTATCAACATTAATCTAACTCTATATTTATTTTTCTAGTATCAGAATGTAGTTTAAGTTCATTTGTTTTGGTTTCAATAGATGTATTTTTCATATTTTCGATTCTTGTTTTCTTTTTTTCACATCTTCACAGCCCCCTTTTTTGTTACTTTGCCCGCCCCACAGTTTGAGAACCACAACTCTAAGCGCACATGTGTGAAAATTTTAATATTTAATCTAACACAGCAGAGCAGCTGGTCTTTACTGGATCACTTTCAAGTTCAGGTTCAAAGTTTTATTAATAACCAGTAACAGCGCACTTCACAATAACGTGCAGTGAATACACTTGACTTGAGCGTTCCTAGTTTCCATCCTCTTTCTCTGTACGCTTAGAATTCATTTGTTCAGAGGTTGATGCACTTGCTGTTCCTGAGCAGCTCTTGTTTTCTCCACCCTAGCGGCCCGCTTCTTCTCTTCTTTCGTCAGCATCTTTTTGTGTTAAAATTGATTAAGTTAGTGTTTGTGTTGCAATTACTTACGTTATTCTTTAATTTTTCACTTAAGCTGGCACTTAAGCCTTCAATCTTCCTCAAGAATGATTTAAGATATGAAGAGTTAGGGGAAGTGACGGGGAAGGTGGTAGGGAATGAGACCGGCGGCCGTAAGCATGTGCCGTTCTTGTAAACATGAATGGAAAGATTTCCACAGTTTGGAAGCTGGTCCAAATAACAAGAGTCTGCCTCTCACATGCAGACCAATGGATGAGCCCAGCAACAAACTAATACACCACTTCTGGTTTAATCTTGGAAGTCCCTTCCCTTCCAGTACATTTAAGGAAAAAGGCACCAGAAGTCAGCATTCATTCCACAAACCTAGAGTGAAGGAGGAGGAGCACCACCGAGGATTGACTGACGCCTCTTTAGCAGCCAGTGAGAGAGTCAGAAAGAATCTGCATCAATTGCTTAAACATGCAATTCTCATATCTCACACTAATAAAAGCCTTTGGTAGTGCTTGCTTCTCTAATGTAAGAAGCTTTTTTCCCAACTGAGGTGGTCCTGCCTTTCATATCTATCTGTAAGGAGACCAGCTCTAAACCTCTCACCCTTCACCACCTAACAGCTAATGCGTGGTGAGCATACTGGCAGAAAAATGCCTGCTGTCACATCATCTAGGTGGATTCTACACATTAATGGTGGTTGAAATGCTTCCCCACTCACTATGTTAAGCGCTTGTAAATGTAAAGAACTATTATTATTGAAGAAGTCGTCTTTGAATTTTATTAAATCTGAGAAAATAGAATCTGACAGTAGAGTTTTTTTCTGAAGATGAATTATGTTTTCTTATGGATTTTTACCTGTGGTTGAAAGACTCCAAAACTGTTTTCACAAGTCTGCTTGTCAAGGAAGCATTTTAAAGGTTCATTTCAGGAAACAAGGCTGAAGGTGTCGCACAGTCGATAACTTCCCCTCTCTAACCTTAGAATGGAGGAGGACGCCCCAGAAGAACCTTGACGTCACCCCCACTCACACTCTGGAAGTTTCAATATTTTTCCAGTTCTTCCACTATTTAAGAAGCACATCGACAAGTGATGGACATTTTGATTCACTTAATGGAATTGATTTTTTTTCAACCTAGTCATTTAAGTGAATCATTTATTTTGATAATTCTATTCATTGGATTCATTTTTAGGATTAAACCCTTGCATATATGGGGGTGGGCGAGGGGTTGTATCAAAAATATTTAATTATTCATACTTTTTTGCATTTGTGTATATAGCTATCTCTATATATAATCTTCATTTGGATCTTGATCTTTGTCTGCGAATTAAACATAGGCATTGCATTAAGAATCTCCTCCAGGCTTATACTACTGAAGACTGTAGTACTCCAGTCACACCTCAAAACACAGACATTCAAACTAAACAAATTGTTGTGCATTAAATTAACTAATCTTTATATATAATCTTCATTTGGATCTTGATCTTTGTTTGTCCGCAAATTCATGTTCTCCTGACACTGCCTTGGTTGTTACTTTTCTTTACAAACACTGTCGATACCACTCTTTGTGTTTAGATCTGGCGTCAACACTGTGCTTTGTGTTTAGATCTGGCGTCGACACCTGCTTCGTTGTCGAGACTGTGGTTTTTTGTGTTTCTATCGACCGTCGTTGGCAGCACTTCGTCCAAATCGAATGTTCACCCACTTCTTGGAGTCGGCAGTCAGAGTATATAAGTCGGACACACTTCTGTGATTTTCCATCAGTCGGCGTTTGGAGTTCAACCTCCAACCTGCGAGACTGGAGAAAGGTTGAGAAGAGATCGTGAGAGGAAACGACAGCGTCGTGAAAACGAGACGGACTGTGAACGGAGAGAAGCAGAAATGCTCCTCCACCACCACATAATTACTATTCAGACAGTGATTCCGAGTAGGCTGTTCCTATTGAATCAATGTCCAAGGGTTTTGTTTTGTAATTTTGTTTCCCTTATAAAAAATCATAATGCTGTGCGACGAAGGGCCCAGTTCACGACTGGCAGCCACAATTGAACAGGGAGCCCTTCACAGACAACTTTAACACGCACAACGTAGTTGGGCACACATGGCTAGTAGGTAATATATGCAAATCCACATTAATTAAAGGAAATGCATGTGTGTATCTGTGTGTCCATCCTGCTTCTGTATCATTCCAACAAATCGTGCATCACTAACATTAACACTGCTTTTACAGATCCCTTACCAAATGGAATATAATCAGAGACATATGCATTGCATTTGTCATTCTAACAGATGGCACTTCACAAACATTTGCATTAATGCATTTATTTCTTTGCTACACATTTCTGATGCACCCATTGGAGGAATGACAAGTGCAATGCATTTTATTGTTACCAGCTTTACCAAAACACATTACAATAAGTGGTGCACTGCAACCATTAAAGCTAAGGTCTACGTTGATTATTTAGATTTCAACCCGTCTTAGACAGGTAGCACAGCTTGTGTGTGTGTGTGTGTGTGTGTGTATATATAATATAAAAAATACTTTTTTTTCATGATGATAATTGAAATGGGCAGCATGCTGGCGCAGTGGTAGCGCTGCTGCCTCACAGTTAGGTGACCTGGGTTCACTTCCCGGGTCATCCCTGTGTGGAGTTTGCCTGTTCTCCCCGTGTCTGCGTGGGTTTCCTCCCACAGTCCAACATGCAGGTTAGGTGGATTGGCGATTCTAAACTGTCCCTAGTGTGTGTGCTGGGTGTGTGTGTGTGTGTGTCCTGTGGTGGGTTGGCTCCCTGCCCGGGATTGGTTCCTGCCTTGCGCCCTGTGTTGGCTGGGATTGGCTCCAGCAGACCCCCCGTGACCCTGTGTTCGGATTCAGCGGGTTGGAAAATGGCTGGATGGATGGATAATTCAAATGACATGCATTCAGTACACAAAGCATGACAACACATTTAATAAAATAAGATGTTACATTGCAGAACTATAAGTGAATGAGATTCATATAAATCTTTGGGAGTAACAATTTGTTCATGAATCAGATGAATGAGAATTGTACGACTGGTTCTCGGGTAATGATGTAGTTTGAGCTCAAAAGAATCAGATAATGATACATGCCCAGTGCAGTCAGTGACCGATAAAAAAGTGTGTGCTAAAGTAAATTTGAAAGCAAATTATTGGGAAATTAAAACAATATTTTATAAAGTTCAGTTTTGTGTGGCCTAATTTTAGTGTACAAAGAGACATAAATGTATTAGTTTTAATATTGTTTATATATTAAGTTTGAAACAATCCTAACAGCGATTATTTTCCAATATAAATGTGTTGTTACCGTATTGTACTTGTATGATGAATGAGAGAATCAGCAGTGGCAAAAGTTTTGTTCATGAATATCAATATAGTTTGAAATCACAAGAATGAGAAGGAAACTGAATCAGGACTCATGATTTAGGTGGTTCTTGTGCATGCACTTTAAATATTTACCAGTGTCGGTGAAAGGAAAGACACTGATGATGATGATGATGATGATGATGATGATGATACGTGTCCTACTCATGCGCTTTAGCACTCCTGTTCAGCTCCACTGAATAGATTTGTTTGTGCTTGCAAATAGATTTGTGTGATTCGCTGAAAAGAGTCGTTCAAAATGAACGCCCATCACTAACTGAGAATGCAAGTGAGCATTCATTGATAGACCTATTACCAAAGAGAACAGATCCTCCCTATGGGAAACAAACTTTGAGGACTAAGGGATCCATTTTATGGACTGCTGAATTTTTCTTTGTTTTAGATGCATGTATATAACATATGATTAATTTAACAAATTATATTTTTTGGGGAGCCCCTTCTCATTATAGTTTGTGTAGCTTATGCCTGAATCCAGCCCTATCTACATATGATAAGCACCACTTGAAGTTCATTTCTTTAATACTAGAATTCCTGAAACCTACGAAAAAACTTGTAATCCCAGCCCACCTTAAATCCCTTCGCACCTCTCCATTCAGCATCTTTTGTTTTGTAAATGTGTCTCGATAAGCATAAGCTGCAGGTGGAAGCTCCATGCAACTGCTGTTATGGTTCCGCCTTTGTCCAGAAACTGTTTCATAAGCTTTATGACCTTAGCCTTGGAAAGTCTTTCTTCTGTGGGGCGACTGGGATCTTTTCCTGAATAAGATCAAACACTGTTGCGTAGAGTGCAAGAGGAGCTTCCACCTGCGGCTAAAGTCACTTCAGTACACATGTAGTTTGTCAGCATGCCCGTGTCGATCAAACAGCTCTGCAGTTTACTTGTGACTTTATGCTGTAGGAAGATACGTAAATAAATCAAGGTAAATAACATTTGATCTGGCTTTTATATAAGTAACATATAAGTGTTTTTTATATAAAGACCATCACAAAACATAATCACAAACTGGACTTTGCCAGATACCTTGGCAAGCTCTGTAAGCCATGCTGTTTCTTTGAAGGACACATGTGGGGCAGACTGACTGGCAGGATAACGCCCAACCTGTTGTTGCATCTAAATGGTGCCATCTTTCACCTTTACGCCTGGTGCAGCTGTGTTATTCTTATATGTGAGTGGACGTTTCTTGTGGGGAGGGCTTCTGTTCTCTTTCTCCGATGTAGAACCCTCATCCTCATCTAAGTTCACCTCTGTTATAACACGTCTTTATTTGAAAATAGCAGTGTCAAATCAGGGCGAGCATGAACACGACTGAGAGAATAAAACTGAATAAAAAAAAAAACGCTAACCTTTACAAGTACCATAAATTTACACTGGCTGTTACAGACTCAAATCAAATGTATGTTTTTTTTGTATAATAGTAACAATAAGAGCAGCTCACTATTCAAAACGTTAATTCTGGGAAGCTACCAGGATCAAACCCGCAACCTGTTGGTTATGAGTCAGCAGTTCTTACCGCTGTACAACCAAAGCAGTCATCTCAATGAAGTACATAAACCCATTTCTTTTTCTTTGGTTATATTCGTGAATAATAGCGCACTTGTTCTGCTTTACTTGTACTTTTTGTGAACGTGCTTATTTGACTTATTTGGACTTCAGTCTTCACACATTATACACTTCATGTCAAAATTTTGTCGTTAGTACTAAAACATGAAAAAAGATTGTCTTTTAGGTATGTGTTCAACATTTCTGTCATGCTACACTTACATAGATCGTTGTAGACACGGAACACACATGAAATGCATGTGTCCCAAATAACAATATATTATTTACCCTCTAAGGTTCCTCACTCCCAGATAAACAAGACTTGAGCTGGGAGAGCTTTTTGCCCTTCCTACAGCAGTGAAGGTATGGGAAAGCAGGCTGCTGGCTGCTTGTGCTGATCGACACATTTACAACACAAAAGACACTGGTGGAGAGGTGCAAATTAAGGGATTTAAGGTGGGCCGGGATTACAAGTTTTTTCGTAGGCTTCAGGAATTCTAGTGTTAAAAAACAGAAGTAAATCCAAAAAAAACTCTTTGCTCAGCATCTGGCACTAAAAGGTCAACTAACTGGTCTTGTAAGGTCTGCACCCATTAAGAAGCCATACTTCTGGAAAGGAAAGAGGCAGACAAGACTGCAGTACAAAAAAAGAGCATAAAGCATGGAGGAACAACTAGTCACACAAAGTCATATATGGGGCAATATGGGGGCAATACATTATAAAATACCAAATCATCAACATAAATACAGTGAGAAAGTCATGTCTAGTGTCTTCTCTGTACTGATGCAGATTTAGTGAATTTCCTTCTTGTGACATGTTTTGAAATCGTCACGAAAGCACAACCCGACTTCACAGTTGGGATAGTAGACCCATGTTTCTTGGCACACTTTTCTGATATTTTTTTTTTCTGTTGCTTGTACAATCTGAAGTGCACCTTGTGTTATTGTTGGCTACTACAGCTCAAGCCTTAGCCACTTCCACATGTTCACTTACATGAACATTGACAGTTGCTGTTGCTTAAGGAGCTAACGTCTGTCTTTTATTTCTACATGATGGCCACACGGCTACTTGCACCATAGTGAACCTTCAGGCGACCAACGTCAAAATGCATTTCATGGTGGTTTGGTTGTACAGAGCCGTATCCATCAGTTTCACTGTCCATGTCAGCATCTCATGACCAATTCACATTGTCATCACTGTCACATACTGTAATTCAACTAATGGTTCAATTTCAGCTTTTTCTAAAACTGGCTTCACAGCTTCTTCTTTATATTCCATTGTGTTTTTGGGTGAAAGGCTCCACCCTACTTATTAATATTGATGAGTTATCTTAGAATGGCAGAACACATAGAAATAGTCTTTTTTTTTTTTTTTTTTCAGTATGATGTTATTTTGTCCACTTAATGTTATTTTGAACATTATTTGGGCTTAAAACTACAAAGAGGATTCATAATTGTCAACCCGAGTCTGACTCAGGAATAACAATATTTACAGTTAGGTCCATAAATATTTGGACAGAGACAACTTTTTTCTAATTTTGGTTCTGTATATTACCACAATGAATTTTAAATGAAACAGCTCAGATGCAGTTGAACTGCAGACTTTCAGCTTTAATTCAGTGCAGTGAACAAAACGATTGAATAAAAATGTGAGGCAACTAAAGTATTTTTTTAACACAATCCCTTCATTTCAGGGGCTCAAAAGTAATTGGACAATTGACTCAAAGGCTATTTCATGGGCAGGTGTGGACAAGTCTGTCATTATGTCATTATCAATTAAGCAGATAAAAGGCCTGGAGTTGATTTGAGGTGTGGTGCTTGCATGTGGAAGATTTTGCTGTGAACAGACAACATGCAGTCAAAGGAGCTCTTCATGCAGGTGAAAGAAGCCATCCTTAAGCTGCAAAAACAGAAAAAAACCCATCGGAGAAATTGCTACAATATTACGAGTGGCAAAATCTGCAGTTTGGTACATCCTGAGGAAGAAAGCAAGCACTGGTGAACTCAGCAACACAAAAAGACCTGGACGTCCACGGAAAACAACAGTGGTGGATGATCGCAGAATCATTTCCATGGTGAAGAGAAACCCCTTCACAACAGCCAACCAAGTGAACAACACTCTCCGGGGGTAGGCGTATCGATATACAAGTCTACCATAAAGAGAAGACTGCATGAAAGTAAATACAGAGGGTGCACTGCAAGGTGCAAGCCACTCATAAGCCTCAAGAATAGAAAGGCTAGATTGGACTTTGCTAAAGAACATCTAAAAAAGCCAGCACAGTTCTGGAAAAACATTCTTTGGACAGATGAAACCAAGATCAACCTCTACCAGAATGATGGCAAGAAAAAAGTATGGAGAAGGCGTGGAACAGCTCATTATCCAAAGCATAGCACATCATCTGTAAAACACGGTGGAGGGAGGCAGTGTGATGGCTTGGGCGTGCATGGCTGCCAGTGGCACTGGGACACTAGTGTTTATTGATGATGTGACACAGGACAGAAGCAGCCACATGAATTCTGAGGTGTTCAGAGACATACTGTCTGTTCAAATCCAGCTAAATGCAGTCAAACGGATTGGGCGGCGTTTCATGATACAGATGGACAATGACCCAAAACATACAGCCAAAGCAACCCAGGAGTTTATTAAAGCAAAGAAGTGGACAATTCTTGAATGGCCAAGTCAGTCACCTGATCTTAACCCAACTGAGCAGGCATTTCACTTGTTGAAGACTAAACTTCACACAGAAAGGCCCACAAACAAACAGCAACTGAAAGCCGCTGCAGTAAAGGCCTGGCAGAGCATTAAAAAGGAGGAAACCCAGCATCTGGTGATGTCCACGAGTTCAAGACTTCAGGCTGTCATTGCCAGCAAAGGGTTTTCAACCAAGTATTAGAAATGAACATTTTATTTCCAGTTATTTAATTTGTCCAATTACTTTTGAGCCCCTGAAATGAAGAGATTGTGTTCAAAAAATGCTTTAGTTGCCTCACATTTTTATGCAATCGTTTTGTTCACCCCACTGAATTAAAGCTGAAAGTCTGCACTTCAACTGCATCTGAGTTGTTTCATTTAAAATTCATTGTGGTAATGTACAGAACAAAAATTAGAAAAAAGTGTGTCTCTGTCCAAATATTTATGGATCTAACTGTACATAGAAACCCAAACTGGAGACACACTCAGGGTTAATGCCAAGGAGTTTAAAGACAACACCTTGATGCACCTTCTGAGCCATTGGCTCTAAGCAGAGCAGTGTGACGATGCGGTTTCTACTCCATGCTCCCATCTTGCTTCTGGGAGCCCTTGAACCCATCGGTAATGTCACCAATGAGCTAGACAGTGAGGCACAACAAAGCAAGGGGATGGTGCAAAAGTGCCAAGTGCTTTTATTAAAACAACAACAATCAAAGTGTTCAAATAAATAGTGCAGTGCATCCCTTTTTAAAATAAGGTTAAAACAATGGCTGGAAGCTGTCCTTTTTAAAAATAAAGTCCAGTGCATTCTTCTTCTGGTGACTGGCGACTCCCCTGCTTCTCCCATCCAGGCAATGCACCAAGCTTTCCTCTCCCCGCTTCCTGCCTTCTTCTCCTGTAACTTCACTTTTCCTTTTCTTTTCTCCCCTAGCCGGCTCGCGCTTCTATTTACTACAGGGACGTGGATCAGATGTGACAATTAGCAGCTCCTGGCACCAATTACGGATACAGATGACTCCTCACTTGTGCACTTTAGTGAGGGCCCTCCGCATCACGCATCACCCGGGAACCACTCCAGCCACATATACCATGCCCCCTCGCTAAGCCGCGAGTGCTGCAATTATTTATTTAAAAAGTGGCCTTTTTGACGTGAGCTGTGGACCCGCTACACCACAAGCAGATGTTCATGTCTCAAATGTGTTAGGCAGACAATTAGTAAGTGGAGTGTAAAATGTGTGATATCTACCATATAAGTTGATAAATGTTTTGTATGTCTTTATTTGCAATGTTAAAGAGTCGGTAAGCTGGACAGACCAATTTTCTACCCCCCTAGTTTCACTGATAAGGAAAGCAACACCATTAATTCTTTACTCTCTTGCTTGTTTTGTTTGGCTCTACAGAAAACAGTAGACGGGGGCGCGGTTTGTGCTTGCATGAGCTGCTTCATTAATGAATGTTACACCCACACTGTAAAGTAGCTGAGCTGGGAGGGGGTTTGTGAATAAGCGGCTTTATTGGTAAATGGCCCCAGGATGTGTTCATGATGGTGTGAGTCAGGAGCTGCAGCGAGAGACATGCAAAGATCTTGCCATGAAGAGAAGTCCACCTCTCCCTCATGCCATCTTGACAAGAAGAGAAGACCATTTCTCTCATTTTCTCTCCACCAAGAGAAGACAACTCTTATCTCAGCAGCCATATTGAGACAGACAAGCTGCTTGGGCCTGTGCAAATGATGAGCTGAAGGAAGAATCGTAATGCAAGTACAAGTTACTGGGCCACCTGAAGCTGCGCATCTAGCATTATCAGGTAGTGCTTGTAATCAACACTCATGTTTTGCTCTGCTTTCATATAATTTGTGCATTTTATTTATAATAGATCATTAAATGTGTAATGTTCTCTCGCCTGATTGTTCTGTTGCCCTGTCTTGTTGCTTGAGGACTTAGTAGTGTAACAAATGGAAGCACATGATTTGAGACATTTTATTAAGGTCTGCACAATAAAGAGTATAAAACAGGGTCACCTAGGACTCTGCACAACAAAACAGTAAGGTACCCATAAAATCAATGTGACAAATTAGGTAGTCCTGTTACCTCACAGCTCTTGGTGCTCAGTTTTCCTTCACGTTCTGCCATTCTTCTCCAAAGTCCTGCTGTTGTGCTTGATCTGTGACTGTAAATCTGCAGTATGAGTGAGTGTGAGGGGGTGCAGTAGGCTGATTTGTGGGTTGCACCTGCTGCTGCTGGGCTGGGCTGCACCTCCCTATGACCCTGACAAGTGGAAGCACATTTTGATAATGGGTGGATGCTTATGCACATCAAGTAGGGCCTCCTGTCTACTTTATAGCCACTTTAAATGTGATCAGGAAAGCAATTACTTTAACCCTCTGCAGTTGCCTAGTAACAAACTGATTTTTCAAGAACTAATAGCCACATTCTGGCGGCACCATCTATTTATAAAGGAAATCCACAGAGTGAGAACTTGAAATTGAAATGGGAGCTGACTCTTCTTGTTTCAGCTATAGGATGGAGCTCAGTGACTTTAGTAAGTTGCCTACGGTTATTATCCTCTTTTCTTTTTTCCACAGCTCATTCCATTCACTGCTGGACTTTCAGAAGAGTGTTTAAAAGCATCCTGCACATCTTCCCTATACGTTGCTTTAGCTGATATTTCCATTCTGCTTTTCTTCACTCTACTTTGACCAGATGGCAGGTGGTCTTGAAAGCATCCTATTCACAGTCCCTGAAGCCTGCTGTGCCAGATGAGCAGCCCGCGTATGCTGGTTCACCTTCAGCCCTCGCTTTTCTTTTCTGATGGCTGACACACCAGTGAGAAGGACTAGTGGCCAATCTGTCATAGAGGCTGGAAATGGCAAATAAAGCAGTTTCTACTTTGGATAATCTACAGTATGTTGGTAGGAGTACAGTATAATCCAGGAGAATCTTATCATCACAAATCATTCACCCCTTTGAAAGTTTTTTTTTTACTTTTTTGTTTCATCCGATTTTATCATGCTTTATAAAATGACACTGTATGCTTTGTCCTACACTAGTGAGACGAGCAAAAAATATTCTGAATGGAGAAAAGACATAATGAAAAATTGTAGACCAGGATTTCTACTGGACTGTTACTGAAGCCAAAACAAGAACAAAAAAATTGAAGTTGAAAGAGACTCGCAAAAGTTAAAACCAGAAAAAGAGATTTGAAAAGCAGAAGGATGTTTCACAAAAAAGATTTGAGGAGGAGGAGGAGGATGTTAGGAGCTGATACAGCGCATTGCCGCACCCACCAGATTTGGTATCCAACTAATTTGGATTGGAAGTGTTCCTCTTCGTGACCTCCAAGGACACACACCCAGCATCACAGGAAGTAATCCTACAGATGAGAAGCCAAAATGGTGGCAATTAATGGAGCAAATCAATTAACCCCTTTAATGGGGGGGCCTTTTTTCAGTAGTCACCTTCTGTCTGTCGATAGAAATGTTTGAATTTTGCTAGAATCTATTGTAGAAAGCCAGGCCCCGGGCACAGATAGACAGACACCGTATGTCCAAAACACACACGTTTGTATTAAACTAATGTCCTGCACACAGCACAGTGCTCCAACACAGTACTCAGTCCTTCTCTTCTCGACTCTCCTCTACTCCTTTCTTCCCAAGATTCATCCTCCTCCTAAGAATGGAGTGAGACGGCCTCCTTTATAGGGCACCCGGAAGTGCTCCAGGTGTCTCTTGATTAACATCCGGCAGCACTTCCGGGTGTGGCAGAAGTGCTGCATGTCCAGACTCTGGAGCTGTCCAGGTGCCCCCTGGCAGTTGCCACAGACCCCCACCGGGTTGAGCTTCTAAGCTCCAATTCCATGGCCCCGATGTAAACCAAGGGGGCTGCCCTCTTGTGTCCCGGGGGAGGTACTCCTGGCAGTATGCCCATTCCCCCGGTCTTCTCTTGGAAAGGGCGTCCCATCTGGGCAGGATCCCCGGCCGTCCATCACACTATACATATAAAAGGCAAAGCCCTCACTGACTCCTCACTAATTCTCCCACTTTCCATATAGGTAGGAAGCTGAAATTTCGCATGCTCATTCCTTGCAGTGTACTTACAAAAGTTAGGTATGTTTCATGTCCTATTGCAACACCCAAGTGGGGGGACCCCCTAAACCGTATATATAGATAGGGGAAATCCCTCCTCACTATTTCTGCGACTTCCAATATACGTAGGAAGCCCAAATTTCCCATGCTCATCCTTTACACTGTACTTACAAACATTAAGTATGTTTCATTTCGCGTTGTGCCCCGTAACGAACTTTCGAAAATAACGTCTTCTTTATGGCGGTTCTCACCATTATGCTGTAAGGAACTTTCGGAACTGACCTCTCCTTTTGGAGGTTTCATTCCTTATTTCCATTAACAGATGATTTACTTCATGGCAGAGATGCACAAGGGCCGCCCCCGGTCCACCTTCCTTTTTCTGCACGGCCGCTGTCTGCACACCTACCACGTGGTTGGCTCCCTGCCTAAAAACGTGCATTTCTCATACACAACATTTACAATCATAAATTAAACTCTTTACAATCATCAAATTCACTCTCAATACAATTACATTGACAATCATGTTATGTTATTTTTAAAATGTTTCCTTTTCTTTTTCATAACTTCTGTAACACACTACTTCTCTGCTACATAGTGCGGGTATTTTGCTAGTACAGTGGAACCTCGGTTCACGAACGCCTCGGTACACGTACAACTCGGTTTAGAACCAAAAAATTCGCCAAACTTTTGCCTCGGTTCACGACCACACACTCGGTATACGAACAAGCCAGTTTCCCT
Organism: Erpetoichthys calabaricus; assembly: GCF_900747795.2. Taxonomy (NCBI): domain Eukaryota; kingdom Metazoa; phylum Chordata; class Cladistia; order Polypteriformes; family Polypteridae; genus Erpetoichthys; species Erpetoichthys calabaricus. Next base: position 84,712,334 of record NC_041409.2, on the reverse strand, counting down.
TTCGGTTTGTGCACGCTGATGATTTCCACACGTGTTGCATTGTTCTCAGTCAGATGTGAACTGCTGAACTGCTGCAATGTAAGAGAGAGAGAGAGAGAGCAGGCAGGCTCGTGTGCTGATGAGAGAGAGAGAGAGAGAGAGAGAGAGAGAGAGAGACAGAGAGAGAGAGCGCGTGCAGCTGAGCAGGGAGCCTGGGTGTTTGTCAGTGTTATTCAATGTTTTTACATTAGTTTACTATTACACTGTGCATTCTATGGTGTAATTAACTATGTTTGTGCTTAAAAATATTTTAAAAAATATATTTACATACAGTTTGTACGGTCTGGAACGGATTAATTGTATTTACATACAATCCTATGGGGGAAATTGCTTCGGTTCGAGGTTCTGAGGTTCCACTGTATTATCTAATTGATGAGTGAGCTAAATTGTTGGAAGAAAAAAATTTTTAAACTACAAACCAAATTATTTAAACTATTTTCTGTTAGCAACAATAAGCTAATTTCGTGCTAGTTTTTTTTTGTAGATTTATTAACACTATGTACAAATTTTCTATTTTTCACTTAGTCCTCCAGTTGCATGTGCTACGCACGGAGCAGTGCAGAGTAGAACATTGCAGTCTCTGCAGCGGTACATTGTTTCCCTCCTCTGCTTGTGTGACACACACACTACACGTCTCTTATGAGATGTCTGCTCAGCATGCAAACATCTCTGTGATCCTTCCACTTCAAAGCCATCAACTTATTTCTGAATGCAGAGGCAACTTCTCCCGATTTCAATTTTTTTGTCATCACAGATTATGGCAGATCCTTTCAGTTTGATCTTACTGTTCCTACCGCATCAGTTTCCATCAAATTCAAAAATCTATACAGCTCGGGATTAATTGCCTAGTGCTATCAGATAACCTTGATTCAGTAACTTCTCCACAAGTGTTAGCACAATCCGCGACAGTTTTGTAAAATTACGCACATCAACCCCTCGTACATCATTTACAAGCTCTGTATCTTTTCCTGCGTACATCATCGTATTCCACACATATCTACTTTTTGCCTCACAAAGCTTATACAGGATTCCATCCCAAACTGTGATCTTTTTTTCGGAATGTGTACCTTCAGGGCCGTTCTTAGGACGTTGGGGGCCCTGGGCATAATTAGACTGTGGGGGCCCTAATACGTGTAGTATTAGCTACAGTTTTTTATACCGTTTTCCATTTTTTTCTACCAAATTAAAACTTGAGCTAAATAACATTCCAGAATAAAGCTCAAGAAACAAAATCAATCAACTTTTTGCGCTTCCACATTGAAAGGAATCAGTAGGAGAATGCACCTTTTTGGCCACGACAAATTTCAGCAAAGCTCCTTTTTGTGTCTCAATAAAGGCTGCAACGTCTGCCTTTTTCTTTCGTTTAGCAGCACCTGATGGATAACTGCGTTTCATATTAATATGGTACGTGCGAAACTGCTAACGTGAATAAGACGCAGTTACGAGCAGAGTACGATAAGGCCAATGCCAAGTAGTGATGGGTCGTTCTTGAACGATTCGTTCATTTTGAACGAATCTTTAATGTGACTCGGGAAGAACGAAGAACCCTAACTACAAAGAGGACTATTTCATTTATGTTAGGTAGAATGCCCAAAGGGGACTGGGCGGTCTCGTGGCCTGGAACCCCTACAGATTTTATTTTTTTCTCCAGCCTTCTGGAGTTTTTTTTTGTTTTTTCTGTCCACCCTGGCCATCGGACCTTACTCCTTTTTATGTTAACTAAGGTTGTCTTATTTGAATTTCTTATTTGTCTTTTATTCTTCTTTTCTTCATTATGTAAAGCACTTTGAGCTACTTTTTGTATGAAAATGTGCTATATAAATAAATGTTGTTGTTGTTGTTGTTGTCTCGTGGGAGTGATTCGTTCAGTCGTGCATGCGCATTTGCGCAACTTCCTATAGTTTCTGTATTGGAATTGATTCACCTGTTTCGAGTCTTCGGGTTTTTCATGTCGTTCGTTCATCACGTGACAGCCCCATAAGCTTAACCAACTCAGTCTGAGCCGGAAACAGAATTGATTAGTTCATCTCTCGAGTCTTCGGGTTCGAGTCGTTCATTCATCACGTGACAGCCCCATAAACTTAACCTAGTAGGCAGTCTGAGCCAGAAACAGAATATAACAAAATAATCCAAGCCTACAATTACAAAGTACTTATAGTTATATACTTATATAGCCTAGTGTTTGTTTACTTTACTGATAGACAAAGACAATGAAAGGACAAATTAATCAATAATTTATCTGTAACAGGATTATTTATTTATAAAATAACACACCACAGATCCTCAAGAAACAGTAACAAAATCATAGTGACAGAAATTGACAGACCTTTTTTATTTATAAGAAAATGCGTTTTAGATATTTTTGATAATTTTATGATAATTTCTAAATATGATCCAACATACAACAAATGGAATTTTACGTTAGTATTTGACTGAGGTACTGAGCCGGTAAGTGGTCACGTGACAAAAGAACAAACGACTCGAAAGACTCGAGGAATGAACTAATCAATTCTCTTTCCGGCTCAGACTGCATAGGTTAAGCTTATGGGGCTGTCACGTGATGAACGAACGACTCAAACCCGAAGACTCGAGAGATGAACTAATCAATTCTGTTTCCGGCTCAGACTGCATAGGTTAAGCTTATGGGGCTATCACGTGATGAACGAACGACTCAAACCCGAAGACTCGAGAGATGAACGAAGCAATTCTTTTTCCGTCTCAGACTGCCTTGGTTAGCTAATTGGGCTGTCACGTGATGAACGAACGACTCAAACCCGAAAACTTGTCAGATAAGAGGCGAGTTGAGCAAATCATAGACTAAAGACCCAGGTAAACAATGAATTAATATTTTCTGTTTCTTATAGCATTATAGTTTTGTCTTGTTTGTAGTGTGATCAACATTTGTGTAAGCAGTAGATGTGTTAGGGCGGTAACAGGTAACATTTTGATTATATTTTGCTAAAATGAACGAAATGACTTGAAAAAGGATTCGTTCATTTTGCTGAACGAGACTCAAAGGTCCAAGTCGGTAAAATGATCCGAACTTCCCATCACTAATGCCAGGGCGAAAAAGGGAAGAAAGCATTAGAAAAACATGGGAAGAAGTCATGAGCATGGATGCAACCGTGGTCTGGAACGGAATGGTATCCTCCAACGAGAGCACTCTATTTATTGAATTTTGTTGGGGGGGGGGTGTCATAACAGGGCCTTGGCCATTGCGAACGCCCCAAGCCCCAGTTCCCTGTTGCAGTGTCCCTGCCCCGGGAAAGGGCAGTAAGCTTAGCATTAAACTTCATAGTACAGATACGTAGCTTGCGTCGATCTTAAAAAAAAAACAGGCAACTGCCCTGCTCACCCATGCCTAAGAACGGCCCTGGTACCTTCCACCCTGGACGGCCTTTCCATAGCAATAAACTTTCATCGATTGAAAGATCTCCCTCTGGAATGTAACTTCCAGAAAATTTTTGAATGCAGTGGTCAAAGACAGGCTTGATTTTGTACATCTTTGGACAAACTGGTCCGGCGTCTCTATATCCTTCATTACCAAATAATGGGTAACACATGTCTAATTGCTACACAGAAGGAACAAATCTCAAAAAGGAAACTTATAAAACACCAAAACACAGGAAAAACTACTAACTGAATGACCACTCGCAAAATAAGAGCGGTAATCAAAGAAATTTCAAACGTTCAAAACATGCTTGTAACTTTGCTCACGGTAAAAACTGCGATGGTACACAGCTGAAGAAAGACGTTCGTCCACTAAAAATAAATGCCAAAACTAAATCCTTTTCCCTTAGAAATGTGACTGAGGGCAAGTGAAAGAAAAAGTACCGTTAGGGGTTCTTTGGTCTTGAAACTACCATACGACTTTCACCCAAGTAAAGGATGTCTGAACCTCTGCCACTATGACTACACAGTTCAAAAAAATCGCAGTAGATGGCAGAGCCATGCAGAGCACAAATCTGAAGGAACTGCTTCGATTGACACATTCCCTGAGGAGCGAAGAATCTTTTTATTAAAGATTAAATTATTAAAACCCATTAAAAGGGTTAACAGAAGCAAAAGGAAAACTGTTGGATTCAGAATCCAGACCCACCAAAACCCCCAAAATGCCTACAAGAACTTGCTGAAAGAGGCTATGAAACCTGCCAATAATTTTAATCAGCATCCACGAGTGTGTGTTAAAGCCTTTGTAAGGTATTCTCGTTTAAAACAGGATTTTAGAAATTTTTGTGAATTTATTCAAAATATAAAACTGAAATCTCACATTGACACATCAGACCCTTTGGCTCATGTGCACTCCATTCTATTCTTCATCATTGAGATGATTCTACATCTTATTTGGAGTCCACCTGTGCTCAATTCAGATGATTAGATGTGATTAGGAAAGGCACACACCTCTCTATAGAAGGTCCCTCAGTTGAGCAAAAACCAAGCCATAAGATCGAAGGAGCTGTCTGCAGAGCATGGAGACAGGATTATTATGTCAAGGTAGAGATCTGAGGATACAAAACAATACCTTAGATTCCCAAAAGTGCAGTGTCTCTGTAATTCTTAAATAGACATTTGGAACAACTAAGACCCTTCCTAAAGTCACCTCCTAGAGAGGTGACCATGAACCCAATGGTCACTCTGGCTAAGCTGCAGAGAACCTGTATGGAAATGGGAGAAACTTCTAGGACAACTGCTACTGCAACACTGCAAAAAAGGTTAAAACAATGGCTGGAAGCAGTCTTTTAAAACAAATCCCGGTGCCTTTCTACTGGTGTCTCCCCTGCTTCTCCCGTCCAAGCTATGCACCAGGGGAGTCACCCTACCTGCAGCTGACCTTCTTTCTGCCTTCTTCTGCTGGTCTGTTCACCTTGCCGATCCAATGGCTCCTGTGGGCTTCACCAGACCATGACTTGGGCCGGCCCAGCGACCAGGGCGCTCACTTTGGGGTTCATTTCCCAAGTCCCAACTCCCGCTGCCTTGCCTTATGCGCCGAGTCATCCTCCTTCCGGTTACTCCCACTCCTCAATAATGCTCAGCGGGAGTGACCACTGACTACCGCTCCCAGGGTGCCAGCCAAACACCCAGGCTCACTGATCAGCTGCACCTTTGCTCGTTCACGCTCCTGCTTTCTCCTCCCTGCTTCCTGCCTTCTCTCCTTCTTAACCTCCGTTCCGTTTTTTCTTTTCTTGTCTCCTCCTTTTTCCCCCCTCCTAGCCGCCTCGCGCTTCTATTTATTACGGGGACGTGGATCAGGTGTGGCAATTTGCAGCAATTACTGATGCGGACGACTCCTCACCTGTGCACTTAAGTGACGACCATCCGCCTCACACATTACCCGAGAAGCACTCCAGCCACACGTACCACGCCCCCTCTCTAAGCCGAAAGTGCAGCGATTATTTATTTAAAAAGTGGCCTTTTTGACGTGAGCTGTGGACCCGCTACACCACAGTCGCATATTGCATGTAAGTTGGAAATGTTAGTAATAAAAGACAACAAGATTATGTTGATTTTCTTCAAACAAATTAACGTGTTAACCATTTTAAATAAAGCAATAAATTCTGTAATGTGGTATGTTAATATTGTATGTTCATTGTTGCTCTGAACATTGTTCATAAGGGTGCCCATTGCTAGTGCAGCAGGCACTTCAGTTCAATTCAATTTATTCAGTCTATTCAATTTATTCTTATAAAGCACGCTTCCACTTATAAGCCCATCATGAAATACACTAATTACAAATACAATAGTCAGAACACAACACAAAATATTTCCAATAAAAACATAATGCCAAAGAAAAGAATAACACCATGAAAGAGTTGTCAGGAGGGTGACTAAGTGACTGAGCCCTGGGGGTCTGACCTAAGAGGAGCATGGGTACAGATTTAAGAAGACAACAGAGAGGCTACACATCTGTCTGCCACTCTGTTTGTAGTGAAATCACCAAAGTTGATAAGGACCGTTAAACTCCAACTGTTGTGAATACTGCAGATAGAATGGTGAATAGGGATGCAGGTCTCAGAATATCCAATACCACCCCAGCCCTGAAAACAGGGTTCCCCTCCAAACAGTCTGATCCCAGACTCTACGGGTGTCATGTATTAAACCCCTTGGTGTTAACTCGGAGCATCTCTTGGTCTTGGAATTCTGTACATTTTGATGAGCTATGGAGCGTAAAGCCCTAATAACAGTTGGGACAGTATTCTGCTGCCATCTTGTGAATGAAATAGCATCACACTGCAAAAAAAGATCATGGCAGTGGGGCAGAACCTTCATGCCAAATAACACAATGGCATATAAAAGAAAAAAATGTAAAGCCGGTTTTCAAGCAGGCTTAAACTGAACCATTCGCTGAATCAAACGATAGTCATGATGATATTAATTGGACATCAGATGTTGACATGGATATTGAAATTGATGCATATGACACTGTACCACTGAACTGCCATGATATGGCTGGTGAATTTGGTTTTGCAAACGTTGACTGTGGCAAGAAGGCAGAATGATTGTGATTAAGTAGAAGAACAAAAATACGTTCACCCAGCCACCCCCATGAGTACTGTTTACAATAGGGTGGTCATATTTTCCCTTTAGGATTCTTTACTTGATTGACCTGAGCAGCTTGCCCATAATCTCCTCTATTGTAGATTCCTTGTATGTTTAACCTTACCGACCTGCTCATTGACTGAGTTGAAAGCTATAGTAGCTCAATGCACCTCTAAACCCCCCACATCCTTTTTTTTTTAATTTGTAACCCTAGATAATTAGACCACCAGAACAGGCAGGAGAGTCAGTTACACTTTTTATTCATACACAGATTCATTTAAGATTTCTCGTTATGTCCAGAATATAAGTAGAAATAAATGTTGGCCAAATCGTGCAACCTGATTATTAAGTAATGTATCTTGTTTGTTTAGGTTACCAGGTGGATCTCTGTCTTAGTATGTCGAATGGTCTCTGGTTCCTCGGTAGTCCTGCATGGCCATTGGATGAAATGGCAGAGACGCAGCATAGCTGTCTGTATAGATTAAGTAGCATAGATGCTGAGCATCTCTCTTATCCCTTGATTTAAGTTCAGCCCTGTCGTCATCATGACTCCTGAATCAGTGGATGTGTAGTTCAGCCTCAGGTACAACTCAACCTTCCTTCCATTGTCTTGCCAGATTGCCCTTTGATCTTGGTCACCTGTATTCCTCCAGGCTATTTTCCTGGAAGTAGAAGAGGTGCTCACTGTTCCAAAGCTTGTATTCCTTCCACGAGCTACATGTGAACAATTTTACTAAGTAGTTGTGGTAGACAGTAGGAATTTAGGGACCTTGACATCTCAACTTGATGTTATTTTGGAGAAAATGGATAGGGTTGGCGAACTTTGTCGGGTGTAATGGCCTGTTCTTTACAGAATTAATAATAAATGTAACATCCCACGAACACAAATGCTCAGACCTTTTACTCAATGCTTTGTTGAAGCCCCTTAGGGTAGCCATTTCACCCTGGTGTCTTCTTGGGTTGAACCCGACAACTATACTGGATTGGGCAATTTAAAGCCATTTCTCTCCACAGATCCTCTCAAACTCTGGGAGCTGAAACAGAGACCAGCAGCTATAATCATCCTGTAATGAAAGGCTTTGCTAATGAACCTTGTTGTCAGTCTGCCTGTGTTGTCAAACCTCTGATTTAAGTGAGCCCAGTGCAAGGCAAAACTTGATTAGCATGACCCATAGATAGATGACCAGCACTGACAAGACATTCAGCTTCTTTGGACACCTATTTTCAGGTTTTTCCAGGAATGTTTAATTGGGTTTAAGTCTGGACAGACTGGGTCACTCAAGGACATTCATAGAATGGTCCCTGAGCCACTCCTGCGTTGTCTTTGCTTTGTGTCTTGTTGGAAGGTGAACCTTTGGCCCAGTCTGAGATAAACAGCACTTTGAAGAAGGTGGTCTTTAAGGATATCTCTGTACTTTGCTCCGATCAGCTTTCCATCAACCCTTACTAGTCTCCCAGTCACAGATTCTTCCACCACCATGCTTCGTCATTGGAATGATGGTGTGCAGGTGAAGAGAGTTACCTAGTTTCTTCCAGACATTACATTCAGAACTAGGCCAAACAGTTCAATCTTTGTTTCATCAGACCAGAGAATCTTGTTTCTCACAGTGTCAGAGTCTTTAAGATTCCGTTTGGCAGACTCCCAGCATGCTTTTGCATATCTTTTATTGAGTAGAAACTTCCATGTGGCCACTCTGCCTTAAGGCCCAGACTGGTGGAACGTTGCAGTCGTGGTGGTCTTTTTAGCAGTTTCTCCCATCTCCACATAGGTTCTCTGGAGCTCAGTCATAGTGACCATCAGGTTCTTGGTCAGATCTCTTACTAAGGCCCTCCTTCCCTAATTTCTCAGTTCTGACTATGTGGACATCTGTATGAAGAGCCATGGTTTTAACAAAATAAATTCCATTTAAGAATTATGGAGGCCACTGTGCTCTTGGGAGCCTTCATTGCTACCCAAATGTTTTTGTCACCTTCCCCAGATCTGTGCCATGACACAATCCTGTCTCTAAGCTCTGCACACAATTCTTTCAACTTCATGGCTTAGATTTCACTCAACTGTAAGACCCTCTATAGACAAGGATGTGCCTTTCCAAGGCAAGTGCAATCAATTGAGTTGATCACAGGTGGACTCCAAATAAGGTATAGAAACATCTCAATGATGATCAATACAATGGGATGCACATAATCCAGACTAAATACTTGCATCAATGTGGTATTTCAGTTTATAACTTTTAATACATTTGCAAAAGTTTCTAAATTCCTACCTTTGCTTTGTTATTCTGGGGTACTGAGTATTGCTTGAGATGGGGGAAAAATTAATTTTAATGATTTTAGCACAAGGCTGCAACATAACATGAAAAACTGAAAGGCGTCTGAATGCTATCAAAATGTTTTGTACAGTTAACCCTAATTTAAGGTTATACTGTATTTATAAATAAGGTTACATTTATCTACAATATAATTCTATAGGTCCTTTTCTATCTATCTATCTATCTATCTATCTATCTATCTATCTATCTATCTATCATATAGTGCCTTTCCTATCTATCTATCTATCTATCTATCTATCTATCTATCTATCTATCTATCTATCTATCTATCATATAGTGCCTTTCCTATCTATCTATCTATCTATCTATTATATAGTACCTTTCCTATCTATCTATCTATCTATCTATCTATCTATCTATTATATAGTACCTTTCCTATCTATCTATCTATCTATCTATCTATCTATTATATAGTACCTTTCCTATCTATCTATCTATCTATCTATCTATCTATCTATCTATCTATCTATCTATCTATCTATCTATCTATCTATCTATCTATCTATCATATAGTGCCTTTCCTATCTATCTATCTATCTATCTATTATATAGTACCTTTCCTATCTATCTATCTATCTATCTATCTATCTATCTATCTATCTATCTATCTATCTATCTATCTATCTATCTATCTATCTATCTTATAGTGCCTTTCCTATCTATCTATCTATCTATCTATCTATCTATCTATCTATCTATCTATCTATCTATCTATCTATCTATCTATCATATAGTGCCTTTCCTATCTATCTATCTATCTATCTATCTATCTATCTATCTATTATATAGTACCTTTCCTATCTATCTATCTATCTATCTATCTATCTATCTATCTATCTATCTATCTATCTATCTATCTATCTATCTTATAGTGCCTTTCCTATCTATCTATCTATCTATCTATCTATCTATCTATCTATCTATTATATAGTACCTTTCCTATCTATCTATCTATCTATCTATCTATCTATCTATCTATCTATCTATCTATCTATCTATCTATCTATCTATCTATTCCTCACCTCCTGTTTTTAAACTTTTTCTCTATATGAGTTTTGAATAATTAATCTTTTTAGACATTAGTCAGAATCAAAGCAGACATCAGCCAGAGTGGGATTACTATTTTTCATGACCACAAGCTAACAAACAACTTAGAAATGTTCAACAAATGTGGGGGACAGGACAGATACTGTGTGCTGTGGAAGGGGCAAACTGGTGCTCAGCTGGGAATGAAAAGTATTGGTGGGCATCAAAAGCATTTTCTTATTAATGTGTGGAGTGGGAGGAGTGGAAAGGGGGAGTAGTGGTGGTCTGATGTATGCCTCATTTGTTTATTCTGAAATTTGCCTTTTTTTCATTTGACTGTGTATATTGTTATGTTGATATTTTCTCTTCTATTCTCTATCTAACAGACAGACAGGTAGATGGATAGATATAAAAGGAACTATGTAATTTATAGACTTAATTCTTTCACATGTATCTATCTATTATATAGTGCCTTTCACATCTATCTATCTATCTATCTATCTATCTATCTATCTATCTATCTATCTATCTATCTATCTATCTATCTATCTATCTATCTATCTATCTATCTATCTACCTTCTTATCTGCCTACCTATCTCCCTTCCTTAAAAATTGCAGCATGAGTCAGATCCTGGTTCGAATGTCAAATGCAGTTTTGGTACACTAAATTAATGATGATAACCCAAAATTTGTATTGACTATGATGGATTCTTATGAAATGCTTTGATTGCGGCTTTAATGAATGTGAGACTTGCTTATTTAGGTCCTCGTCTTACTAGGCATTTAACAGCTTTGAATTCAAAGCAGCTTGAATGAAAAAAGCATAGAGGCATTAATGCAGCCATTCATGTCTGCCCTATAATGAGTAATGATGTGCCTGTGGGGAACAATCTTCCTCAAATCTAGCCTGGTAATTATTTTGCACCTCTAGTTTTTGGTAATAAGGGTTTAGTGGCCGATCGGTAAATATAATCAGGGCCATCGTTATAGCCGATTCATGCATCGATCCTTTAAATGAGAAGTATGAAGGGATCTGTCAATGTGTCCACAAAGAAGGTGTCAAAGCAAATCAGTGGATACCTAAAACTATAATCATCCTGTAATGAAAGGGTTTGCTAATGAACCTTGTTGTCAGTCTGCCTGTGTTGTCAAACCTCTGATTTAAGTGAGCCCAGTGCAAGGCAAAAACTGATTAGCACGACCCATAGATAGATGACCACCACTGACAAGACATTTGGCTACTTTGTTCTTAAACATATATCAAGCAAAACTATCCCAGGAAGTTATTTAATCCATTGAGATAGAAATAGGTCCATGTGGTAGTCCTCCACAATCAGAACAATGCCTGGAAGGGAAACGGATAACAGAAAATGGTCTCCTTATTAAACAAATATGCTATACAGGGGAATAAACACAAGGAGAATGCAAACTACAAATATACTGAAAATAAATGGTCCACTTTCTTCATCCACAGTCCTGGAATAAGCACTCACTTCAGACCCTGATCTTGCTTCCTGACTATAAGCTCACCAAAGCTCTGCTTTAAACCTCAAGCCAAAATCACTTCTAGCATTGAGGTTGCTCTGCATCTGTTTCGGGAACACCAGGCTCTCTCCCAATATTTGCGCTACGTTCGTTAGTAGCCCCACTAGAAGTGAGAGGAAAATGGGCAACCTGAATGGAAGCATGCAGCATTCAGTGAGATACTAGAGAAATTTCAAAGTAGAAATGCATAACTGGTCCTATCTCCTAAGAAATAGTTCTCATGGGAAAAGAACTCCTGACCAACAGAGGACATATGGTCGTAGGTAGTGTCGTATGGTACTGTGCTGACTCTCTCGTGTCCCTACACTCCTGAGCTTTCAGTCATTCTTAAAGGGTCTGAGCTTCAACATAGCATCCCCGTCTTCCATCCTTCTGTCATGATGATGAGATGGAGCCTTTGAAATTTTGAAGATAGATGGCTATTATTTCACACTAATTACAGCCATGCACTGACTTATGGCTCCATTTGGGAATGGCCATTTGGCCGTATGTTGGTCACAAAGTGTTCAGGTCATTGCAATTGATGTTCTCTGTGGGTCACTGATCCACATACTTTGACTACCAATACAGATTATCACAAATCGATCTTCATGTCTAGGCAGCTGCATGGCAGGTCCATGTAATGAAGTTTTTCTCAATCTCTGGATCACACTGCTGGTTGGTTGCAGGTTACCATAATTGGGTTACATAAGTGATTGTTTCCCATTTTTAAGTGAGCTTGCTTCACCAAGGGCAACCGACAATTGTGATCATTTCACCAAAGTCACTTTGTACAAATGCCACTAGTAAGTCTTCAATTAATTTAAAATGGCAAAACTGTAGTGCAGGACTATAAAGGTTGAGAAACGCTAGTGTAAGGAAGGTGGAGCGGGCTGAACACATAAGAATTAACAACATGGAGTACCACCGATGACAACAAACCTAAAAAGGGCCCTCAAAGAGTCAAAAAATAATAAAAGATGTATTACTTAGGCTGTTTTTTTCAATTTCTACAACATTTTTACACTATTGCTTTTCTATAGCTGCTTGTCTGTAAGTACGAATTGTCTCAACTCAGTCAGCTGTAAATCGGGGCATGACTATAGCTGAATTATAAACATGCTGGTGTCAAGATCTTGCTTTTAGAAAACTGATGGGGACATATTCCTGTGGTTCAAGGCATAAATGACATCTATGCTTATTGTATCCAAATTGTACCAAAATTCTGTCCCTTTTATAAACTTTGTGATAATTTCTATCAACAACAGGTATGACCGAATAAATTTTGGATGTGTTTCCATGACATATTCCACTGGTGAAACGAGCTTGCAAGAATTTTATTTGCTATATGAACTGACTAGAAGCTTAGTCAATATTATTTTTTTTATAAAAGGACTGGGAGATAATTGTAGTTAGAAAAACAAAGTAAGGTCATTGATACATGAAGATCAAAGAAAACCAAAACGGAAACCAAAAAATAGGGGTCAGCTAGGGTCCATAACAGACAGTCATAAAGTAAATTACATGAATTGCATGAGTCTGTAATGATGTCATGGATCGCATGCTCTCCAAAGGATCAACGGAGCAGGCTAATCTCTCAAAATGGGGACATCCAGTAACAAAACAAAAATGATGTCAAAAATGAAAGGGCAAAAGAAATAACTTTGAAAAAAGTAGTAATTCAGACAGCGAATAGCAGAATACCGAAGTAACGAAATTTTGACCCCGACAAATGTTCATAGAAAAATCTTGTTTAATGGATTCATTTAAACTAAATGTAAGTTTCAGTATAACAAACATTTTTTTGACCAAAAATGGCTACCGAAGAGAATAATTTGATGCAAAAAATACTTAGTGCCCCGCCTAAGCTTTCACTGACTCTTGGGAACCTTGTGGTCATCAGCCACCTGCCTATTTAAGGAGCCGCCTCCCCTCACTCAGGGCTGGAGTCGGGTGAGGAGGTGGCAAGGAGAGGCCTGGAGAGACAAAGAGAAAGAGAAAGAGAGGTGGCTAACTGAAGCCTGGACTTTTGGGAGACTGTTGGGGTTTGTGTGACGGTGCACTTATGGACTCTTGTAAATATGGTAGTGTAAATAAACGTGAGGTGATGGCTTTAAACGTGTCTGCCTGTCTGTGTCCGGGCCGCCCAATTCACAGCGGATACTATATTATTCTGTATTCATACATGTATTTCCATAAAAAAAAGTTACATCTAATGTCTCATTTTCAAATAAAATATTTTTTTGCAGTTAAAGAAGTGCTGTTTTTCTTATACAAGGAAAATACAGGTACTTTATTACTGTATAGAGAAGGCAGATACAGTCTCAAGACTTCATTCAAAATAGGAGCTATTACTTCAGCACTCAAGCACACGAGATAGGAGACCGCGACACAGGGGCAATTGTCCTACTTTAGCTCCCATCTTCAGATTAGAAGAACACCAACGGCTTGGAATCACCACTGTGGCAGACTAAGAGAGTGCAAGGAAAGCCCGGTGTTAAATAATCTAAACATCATGTGACAAGCATGTTATGCAGTAAGCCTGATCCTGCAGAGGACAACCAATTACTTTGCCCTTGGTTTACTGTTTACCAGACTCAGCAGAGCAGCTATGGAGTTGTCTGTGTGCTGCTGCCATCAGAAATGGTGAATTGCTGGTGAACCCAGTCAAAATAGTATACGTTGTGACACAAGAGGGTGCTGTCGCTACTCAAACCCAATAGACAGATACGCAAGACACTAAGTAGAAGCACCAAAAGGATCTTTGATTCCTTCTCTTTAAGTATAATGGTGCCTTGAAACACCTTTGCCACCATATAAAGACAATAATAACACAATACTTTTCCTTCTATCCTCCCAGCAGCTCTGTCACACTCCATCCCAACTCCGGCTCTCTCGCTGGGTCTCCACTAGTCCTTTATATAGTTCTTGACCCAGAAGTGCTTCTCCCCTTCTGTTCATGTGACTTAGCACTTCTGGGTCAGATGGAGAATTACATTCTTCTTCAGTCCGAAAGTACTTCTGTCCTTCCGTCCCCATGACTTGGGAGTACTTCCAGGGCTTTATTGGAAACAGAAATCCCCGTGTCTCCCTGCAAAATCCCCTGGTGGCACCCACGGTACCCAGCAGGGCTGTGAAGCCAAACTCCATCTCCCATAGTGCCCAGTGGGAATCTGGGGCACCGCTAAGCTGCAGGGAAGTCACCATCTAGCGTCCTGGGGGTTTTGACTGGGTTGAGCAGCCAGCCATCCATCACAAAGTTTTTTCCCCATAGATAGATAGATAGATGTGAAATGCACTAGATAGATAGATAGATAGATAGATAGATAGATAGATAGATAGATAGATAGATAGATAGATAGATAGATAGATAGATAGATAGATAGATAGATAGATAGATAGATAGATAGATAGATAGATAGATAGATAGATACTTTATTAATCCCAAGGGGAAATTTCTGTTAAAACAAAATATTTAAGAGAGTGCCTGGATTGGGAAAAGATGTCATTTTATGCAGATTCCTGATACCAGGATTATTTTAGGGTCATGGAAAATTAGGAAAATAAAATTGGGAAAACAGAATTTCTTGCTGGTTGGAAACTTTTTCTACCTTTTTAAATATCCACTTTCATGTAGTATGTTGTCTTTTTCAGCAGAGGTCCTGTCACATATAATTTTAATCCTGTAAACTTCTAAAGTTATCCATATAAGCAATACATGTCCAGTAATCAAAAAGCATTGGAATTGCTGCCTCGCCACGCTTATGGCTGTGCCATTGAATCATTTTCTGGAGTTTCTTCATATGAGAAAAACATTTATCCTCTCTTTCTTGGACTGTGGACTGTGGACAAACATGTCAAGGAATACCTAGCCAATGGATTTATTAGACCATATGGTAATCCAACTGGCACTTGTTTCTTTTTTGTTGAAAAGAAAAGATGGCATGCTTGGACCCTGTAAAGATTGCAATGGAGCTGAACAAAATAACTGAAAAGAATAACTGCCCTCTCTCATTAGTTTCATCCGTGTTAAATCATGGGATAAGGACCTCTGTCTTTACCAAATTTTGGGGTCTTCAAAGATCCTTGCCTAATAATAGCCCTTTTTGCAGAAACAGCAGAATCATAAGCGTCACTATGTTAAACAATTACAACTATGATGAGAAAAGAGCATTCAGATCAACAAGCTTGCCAATCGTGTTCACCAAGACTCTCCAAAGTAACATCAAGTCAAGATCTGAAAGTCCAACTGTCTATCACACTACCCATAGATTCTGTTTGTGTGGATTATTTTTCATTTTGACCTAGTTTAACAAAGGTAATTATTTTTACTGTTGTGTTTGCACAGCATTGTCAGGATGCATTACGTGACCTCCCAAATTTAACAATATAAAACTGCAGTGACTTCACAGTGCCTTATCCCTCAGTGGATATTCTGTGATTCTCTTCTTAGTGCAGTTCGCTTATTTTTTAAAATGGGCCCTAGCGTTAGGCTTGCTTTACAGTTTCTCAAACATTATGTGAGACTGAAGGCCTGCAATTCAAGATATTTACTGTACATTGTCATCCATGGGCATCTGAGGATCACCTTAAGACACAGGTGTCGAACTCCAGGCCAGGAGGGCCGCAGTGGCTGCAGGTTTTCATTCTAACCTTTTTCCTAATCAGTGACCAGTTTTCACTGCTAATTCACTTTTTTCCCTTCATTTTAATAGCCCTGTTAGAAGAGTTCAGCCCTCTGAATTGATCTGTTTCCTCATTAAATGACATCCAAACAGAAGTGAGATGTGAAACGACCCAACAGATGACCAGCTTAACCTGGGGCTTCAGACTCCAACCACTTTCTTAATGAGAAGCCAATGCTTGCTGTTATTAAACCCGTTATTTAATTATTCATTCTGCCACAGCAGACATTTTTTGAAAACTGATGATTTGATGTTTTTTTCTAACAACACCATCATGATGTTTTGATGACCTGAGAGATCAGCCTTACTGAGACCTCCACCATTCTCTATTTTCAGATTCTGTGTGATGAGCACAAGTGAGCTGGTCATGTGGCCGCTTGTTTCGTGTCTCATTATTGTTTGGCCGCTAATTAAGGAAAAAGAAACAACTATGGGACCTGAGTCAAGCTAATTAAAAGAAGTAATTAGCAGCAAAAACTGGTCACTAATTAAGAAGATGGTTAGAATGAAAACCTGCAGCCAGTGCAGCCCTCCAGGTCTGGAGTTCGACACCCCTGCCTTAAGGGCTCAGCCAAGGTATACAGTACCACTCTGGGGCAAGAGGAGGCACTGATGCTAACAGAACTTCTGCTTGGGACCCCTAAAAGTTAGATGTCCCCGGAAGGTGGCATCTCTTTTTGGACTTGAACTCCCCAAACCTGACATGTATGAGACAACCTCTTTACCTAAACAGCCAGCTTGGCAAGGAGGGCCGGTAAGGAGCCTGATTTCTGATGTACCACCAAGTGTTTGTTTTTGTTCTGTTTTCTGGTGCATTGCATTAAACAGGGTGGCCCGGTTGGCATCCATTTATTGTTTGGGATCCTTCCACTTAGTCAACCCTTCACAACGATTTATTTGCTTAGAAACGTGAAATTCAGTTAAGAAAATTTTAGGTAGTTCATTAGCTGTAACGTGATTGACAAAATTTAAACTGTAACGTGATACAGTACTTTATTACTGGGAAATACAAATAGATTATATCCAAGAGTTACCTGTCCAGTTTCTCAAGAGACATTCAGATAGTCATTCTATACAAAAAAAAAAACAAACGTATTTTTTGTTAGAAACATGTGGCCCACTGCAACTAATCTTAATAAAGTGCCCATTAAACATCATAGTCTGTCCCGTCCAGTATGACAGACGTGCGTCAGGTTTGTCAGTGAATTAACAAATTCCCTCATTGTACCAGTCAAAGCTCAGATGATATTAAAATGTGGAATATTATCTTCTAAGTTATTGATCATGCTTAATGGCACAAATCAATGTATGCCTTTTCAAATATTGTATATTTATGTTACTAATAAGCCATTGAGACAAAGAATCTAGCCTTATCAGAAATCAGCCTATCAAAACATTCAGCTGGTTCACAACCAAGGGGAGAACGGCAAAAACAAAGGTTAACAGCATCCCGTTTCATCCATGTACATGTACAGTATGTAATGATCACACAGCAGCACAAGATACAAGGCAGGGATACCCACTTTAAACTGATTCAGCACAAGGCAAAGGACCTGAACCAGACGGTTGGGGGACAACACTACTAACAGGTTGTTTTACCATGTTATCAGATCACCTGACATGAAAGATAATAATACCGTATTTACTCGTGTACCACACGCCCTCGTGTATGACGCGCACCCTAATTTTTACAAAGAAAATCATGAAAAAAAATTTCCCCGTGTACGACACGCATTGTGATTGTATAGGAAGAGTTTAGGGCACGTTTTCCGCAGAATGCACTTCTGTTTTTGTTGCATGATGAAAGAGCGAGCGAGCGAGAGGGAGAGAGCGCGTGCGAGCGAACGAGCAAGAGAGACAGAGAGCGTTCACGAACGAGCGAGTGAGAGGGAGAGAGCGCGTGCGAGCGAGCGTGAGAGAGAGAGAAAGAGAGTTTCATTAATAGCAGTCATACTGAAACACTGATTTAAGGTTTCACTTGAAAATTAAATTTATTTGCATCTAAACCAAAAAAAGCAAATATTTTTAATAAATATAAATGAGTTGAATAGGAATATAAGTAACAAGCTGGTTAAGACTGCAGATGATTCCAAGATAAGAGGGTTGGCAGATAATCGAGAATGTATTGAATCATCACAGAGGGACTTGGACAGCATGCAGGCTTGGGCAGGTTTGTGTTAGATGAGCTTTAATAGAAGTAGATGTAAAGTATTACACGTAGGAAATAAAAAATGTTAGGTTTGAATACACAGTGGGAGATCTGAAAATCAAATGTACACCTTCAGAGTAGTGACATTGACACTATCAGCTTGTAGATGGTGTACAGAAGACATTAATAAGGCTAACAAAATGTCATGTTATATATGATATATTATATATTATATTGATGTGTGGAGTACAAGTCACAGGAGGTTCTGCTCAGGCTTTATAACACACTGGTGAGGCCTCATCAGGAGTCCTGTGTGCAGTTTTGCTCTCCAGGCTACAAAAAGGACATAACAGCACTATAAAAAGTCCAGAGAACAGCGACAAGGCTGATTCCAGGGCTACAGGGGATGAGTTATGAGGAAAGATTAAAAGAGCTGAGCCTTTACAGTGCAAGCATAAGAAGATCAAGAGGAGAACTGACTGACGTGTTCAAAATTATGAAGGGAATTAGTCCAGTGGATCGAGACTGACATTTTTAAATGAGTTTGTCAAAAACATGGGGACACATTGGAAACTTGTTAAGGTTAAGTTTCAAACAAACATTAGGAAGTTCTTCTTCACACAGAAAACCAAAGACGCATAGAATAAGAGACCAAGTAGTGCGGTAGACAGTAGGACTTTTGGGACCTTCAACACTCAACTTGATGTTATGTTGAAAGAATTACCGTAGATACTCACGTATAAGTCGAGTCTTGAAACCCAAAAAATCGATCATAAAATCAGACCCTGACTTATACGCCCGTTCAAAAATGCGACACTTAAATTTTTTTTTTTAACATCTTCCTGCCTCCTCCAAACAGTTTCTCAAATGCATCAAATTTTGTTGCAGCGGCGCAGTTACTAGATTTTTTTTCGCTACTTCAACAATGTTTCATTTAAAACCAGCTTCATATTTTCTTCTGATCGAATGCTCCATTGTAGATAAGGGAAGCTCTTAAGATAAAGGTGTATGAGGGTGTGAGATTAAGAAAACACGAAACAGTGCAAATGTCACTTCAGAATAGTTCAGGTATTACTGTGTGGTCACGTAGGCAAAATACAGAGAAAAAAAAAAGGCAGTGTGCTCCGTGGTTACTCTCTCAGGTGGCCGTTAGCATATCATAATCTATTGGACCAATAGCGTGAGTTTTCCACATTCGACTTATACGACCGACATTATAAAATACCGGAAATTATACAATAAAATGAAGCACCGACTTATCCGCGGGAGAACTTAGACGCGAGTATATACAGTAAATGAATAGGACTGGTGAGATTTGTTAGGCCGAATGGTCTATTTTTGTCGAGGTTGTTCTAATGTTCTAAAATGTTGGGATTGTAGATACAATAAAACTAATTCCAAAAAGTCTGGGACAGTAAGCAAAATGCTAACATAAACAAAAAGGAGTGATTTGTGAATTCTCTTTACCTTGTGCCTTATTGGAAACACTGCAACAGCATTTTGAACTTTCCCGTGTGAATTGTTTTTTAATATACACTCGTGTCAAATGTGATGACTACAACACACTCCAGAATGTTTGGGACAATTGAGTGTTTCCCAATGTTTTAATGACACTTTTTAAGTGTTTGGGCACTAAAGACACAAGTTGGTTAAGTTTCGCAAACGGAATTTTCCCCCATTCAACCATTCTGCAGCTCTTCAGATGACAATTGTACAGGGCCTTTCTTGCAGTAGTTTGCGCTTCGTAACGCACCACCCAGGTCAGGACCGGAAGCAGGCCAATCAAGTACCTGAACTTTCTGCTTACACAGCCATGCTCTTTTAAAACAGGAAGAATGTGTTTTGCCATTGTCCTGCTGGAAAATGCGGGGATGTCCCAGGAAAAGATGGCATCTGGATGGCAGTATATGTTTCTCCAATATTTGTACATACCTTTCTGCATTAATGGTGCCCTCATAGATTCTGTGGGCATGGACACTCACCCAAACCATGACAGGCTTTGGCTTTTGATTCTAACACTAATAACAGCATTTTATTTTTTGCGAGGAGAACACCACTAAGCACGACTTCATTGTGCTACTTTCTGAGATGGAGCTTCTAGACAGCATTGATGTATGGCTCCTGTTTTGCACAGTAAAGCCTTAACTTACAGCAAAGAACGGTGTTGACTGACAAATATTTACCAAAGTTTTCCTAAGCCCAAGTCATGATAGCCATTACAGACACAGGGCATTTTTTAGTGCCCAGTTTGAGGGATTGTAAATCACACACATTCAGAAGTGGTTTTGCACACCAAGGTTTAATCGGCTTCCTTGCGTCTTTTGATTATATTGTGCACTGTAGATAGTGAAATGCCCAAATATCCTACCGGTTTGTTGTTGAGGAGAGTTGTTCTCCAAGCTGTGTATTATTCAGGGACAGATCTGTTGGCAAATTGATGAGCCTCAACCCATCCTTGCTCTTGACAGACTTGGCCATTTTTTGGAGGTGTGCTCAATAATATGTGGTAACATGTATAGACAGTTGTTTGTGGTAATAAAACTCTTTACTTTGATTACCCAATTGTTGTCCTTGCATCTGAATATTACTATAAGTCACTCTGATTTATATTGTGGTGCTCCAATTAGATCAGACTCATTATAGGAGAAAGGGTAAATAGTACGGCATAGCGATTAAGATATTGAATTTTAAACCCTGAGGTTATTGATTCAAATCCCACTTCTGACACCACTGTGTCACTTCGTCTGCCTGTGCGTCAATTGGAAATCCAAAAGAAATGTATCCAATTGTATCTGAAATGTGGTAAGTCACCTTGGATAAAGGCATCCATCCAATAATAGGTAAAAAAATTGAAGTCTTAAAAGAGATTAAAACAAGGCTACCCTGTTTCCCCAAAAATAAGACCTAAACCCAAACATAAGCCCTAGTATGATTTTCTGGCTGCTCTGTAATATAAGCCCTACCGCATAAATAACACCTCGTCAGCTGAAAAGTAAGGCACCTAAGACCGGGTTTATAC
This sequence comes from Erpetoichthys calabaricus, assembly GCF_900747795.2. Classification (NCBI taxonomy): domain Eukaryota; kingdom Metazoa; phylum Chordata; class Cladistia; order Polypteriformes; family Polypteridae; genus Erpetoichthys; species Erpetoichthys calabaricus. The sequence goes on along the minus strand of NC_041409.2, from coordinate 84,691,024 downwards.
TTCACGTGATGTGATGCATGTGCCCGAGGACACCTTACCACAATATCTCTGAAAAGGATGTTTAATGATTACATCCATCAATTCGGGGATGTGCCCATTCCAGCAGCATCAGTGCAAGACAGAAACAAAATCCCTGGACAGGGAATCAGCTCTTCGCAAGATGTACACAAGCACACACATACACTGGCATCATTGTAGTTTCACCAAATCCCCAAACCTTCATGTTCTTTGGATGAAAAACTGAGCACACTGTGGAAACCCACCAGGAAAACATGCAAACTCCAGGCAGGGATCACAAGGGACGTGACTCCTTACTGCGAGACAGTAGCGCTACCACTCTGCCACTGTGCCACCCCATATGTGTAACTATTAACAGTAGTCATTATTTAAACGATTTTTCTGTAAATGTAACATACACATTTTAATACATTTCATCATGAAAGTGATATCAAGTATACATCTAAGAATTCTAAATGTGCAGAGAGCTGGAATATCATAAATGTGATGTGTTCTGTGTGGCGATGCTGCTTGCAGCTGCTGTCAGGTCAGGAGGAAGCCCCAGAAGCACATTGCAATTAACAACTGGGTCAGTTTTAAGATGATGTTTACAACGTTCTACTTTAATGACAAAGTAAACTACGATATTAAAGTGGACATTTCGAGATTTTAAGCTGAAATTTCCACTTTAATCGCAAAATAGACATTTTCATTATGTCCTTATTTTTTTTTTCTCTGTGGCTCAAATACACCGCCGTACATTCTAATGGTATTGTTAAGGTGAGAAAAAAAAAGATGGCACAGAAGATGGTATGTGAGACGTTTAAAATATATCGTGTCATTACTTTGGGGACGCGTGAATATGAAGAAAACTTGAACACATTTGTATGTCGGCATTTCGCTTCACCACATCGAACCATTCATCGAACATCGAAGCACGCACATCAGGAGAATCCTAAAAGCGGCAGGAGTAGCAAGAAATTCAGGCTGGAATTCAGGGTTTGAATGTGGAGAGTTATGACGATATTCCAGAAAAAGATGACAGGTCTGTATTTGGATAAATGTATATTGATTATATATATGTATATTATATTATTATAAATTATTATTATTATATATTATATTATATTATATTATATTATATTATATTATATTATATTATATTATATTATATTATATTATATTATATATAAATGTATATTGATATACTGATTCTCTGTGCAAGAAAGGACAGAGCCGCCTGTACTTCCTTAGAAGACTGGCATCCTTCAACATCTGCAGTAAGATGCTGCAGATGTTCTATAAGATGGTTGTGGCGAGCGCCATCTTCTATACAGTGGTGTGCTGGGGAGGCAGCATAAAGAAGAGGGACGCCTCACGCCTGGACAAACAGATGAGGAAGGCAGGCTCTATTGTTGGCATAGAGCTGGACGGTTTGACATCCGTAGCAGAGCAACGGGCACTCAGCAGGCTCCTATCAATTATGGAGAATCCACTACATCCATTAAACAGTGTCATCTCCAGACAGAGGAGCAGTTTCAGCGACAGACTGCTGTCACTGTCCTGCTCCACTGACAGACTGAGAAGATCATTCCTCCCCCAAATTATGCGACTCTTCAATTCCACCAGAGGGGGTAAACGTTGAACATTATTCAAGTTATTGTCTGTTTTTTACCTGCATTTTTTATTACTCTTTAATTTAATATTTTTTGCTGCTGGAGTATGTGAATTTCCCCCTGGGATTAATAAAGTATCTATCTATCTATCTATCTATCTATCTATCTATCTATCTATCTATCTATCTATCTATCTATCTATCTATCTATCTATCTATCTATCTATCTATCTATCTATCTATCTATTGTTGTACAGGAATAAATATAAGATATCACCTGAAAATAAGCCCTAGTGCATCTTTTGGAGCGAAAATTAATATAAGACCCAGGTCTTATTTTCGGGGAAACACAGTATTAACGAGATCTCACAAAATATAACATCATTTTTCAAACCAATTTTGTCTCCTTTTATCTCGTTTGTATCTCATGTCTCCTTTCTGTCTAAAGGTATTTCTCCTAAGGTAAGGAATTTTAGGAAGAAACATGTGTGACAAACCTGATTCTTAAATGAAACATAAATGACAATTCTTTTAAAGTTTCACGATCCATCAAAGATCAACTTTTGAGCAGTAAATTTTTTATATCAGTACTAGACATTAAGCCCGTTACAATAACGAGTGCTAGAACAGTAGTGCATTCTCTTTGATAATTTTTTTTTACGCTCATTTTCCTTTTCTTCTATAGATCTATTTTCTCTTCTGAGTCTTTCTCTTTTAGCGTTTTTCTGACGCTCATTTTCTTTTTCTTCTTTTTTAGATGGCATGTTGTTAGTAGATAGTCACAGTAATATAGGCTTGTACGTCCGTAATATTTTCTGTTACAGTAATACTGGCTTGTATGTGGCTGTAATATGTGTCACTGTATTGTGTGCCTTTAATTTTCTCTCGCAGTAATACTGGTTTGTATTTCCGTAAAATGCGTGTAATTTTCTCTGACAGTAATAGTGGCTTTCATATTGTAATATGCGTTTAATTTTCTGTCACAACAGTGGGCAATCAGCAGATTCTCCCCAGCAACTGATGTAATGTGTAGCGTGCAATTGATAATCGTGCTTGTGGCGTCTCTCCAGCAAGTACTGTGCAGTTCCCCAGCCAAGTATTTTAATCCGTGCTGGCTTGCAGCTGATTATTGTATGTGTGGCGTCTCCCCAGCAACGGATTTTATGTGCTCGAAAATAAATCTACTTTTAAAAGTCATCCTATTGTAATATCATGAAAATTCATATATTTAGGAAAACCCCTCCAACGACTGACACTTTACACTTTACCGGGCCAGGCTTCTTAATCGCAAATCTGACATCCTCAGAGTGAACACTTGCACAACAACAAACACTAATCCCACCTCTTTGGGGAAGCTGGTCTCCGCGTCTCAGTACCCGATTGGATTTTTCATGCCTTTTGTTTTAAGTCTTACCTCATTTACAGAAATCCGATTGGATCGGCCGCGCGATATTTTATGGGTCCCGCCCTCTCTGTCTTGTGTGACGCGTCAGGCAGCCTTTGAAGCATCGCACTGTGCCCCGCACATGCGCACTTCACCAGAAGACACACACACATGGACACTGGACGCACACAGGGGTTTTATTAAAGAGGATGTTTCTTCTCTGAACTGTTTAATAAAAAAGAAGATGCAGTTACAACAGTGCCCCATCTCATTCTTGAGTGGTATTGCCAGGAGGGTGATGCCCATGTTGTGAACTAGGAGTCCCAAAGCACATAAATCCCAATTAGTTCCAAAAACACAAAAACAAATATGCTCACTAGAGGGGGATATACCATGACCAAACCCCCAGCTAGATATAAGAGCAACGCAGCAGCTTTATAAAATAAAATGGTTTATTTCCACTTAAATGCTCTGAAACAAAAGCAAGCTCCATAGAGCTTTAACCTTTTAACCGCCAACTCCCTAAATATTCCCCATGCCAGGAGAAATCTGAACAATTTTTGTTTTTTTACTTTACATTTATTCAAGCAGTATTTACCTGCTGAAATACCTGCTGAAATACCTGCTGAAATGTTTCAAATAAATGGTCAATCAAAGGACGTAGCTTGAACAAGCGGTCACGGTTTGGATCTTTCATATCTGGCTCAGATAACGGGCAGCAGTCCAGTTGAGATGCTGGGGATACACCCACTCATCGCCATCATCCGATGCGTTGTCATTCACAGTATCATGCAGCGCACGTTGCTGATCATCATTGTCGCTAAAATCTTCTTCAGAACTGCTACAGTCATGATCAGAATTATTGTCCAAAATCGCCTGCAAAAACCTCACTTGAAGTCAGTTTACGTTTCGCCATATTCACAGCTTTCACTTTCGAATCACATCACGTGATCGGCCAATACAAGCGCAGAGTTGTCGAAATACAACGTAGTAATAATACCCACGCATAACTGTCAGTTATACTACGCGCCAGGCATTCACATAACCACAGGCAAATGTGCCGGATAATTCCGGCAGTAAGGCGTCAGCAATAAAGCTACGATGCCGGATATATCCGGCAGAGGGCGGTTAAGGGGTTAAAGGAAAAATGAATTTGTATAAAACAAAAGGCAATCTAGGAGAACAAGGTCCCAACCCAATACAGAAATCCAGAGCCAAGAAAATCCAGTAATTCACAAATGTGCAGAAAGTGGTACAAGAAAACTCGCCACTCCCGAGCACGTTCGAAATGAACCACCAGGAACTGTGGGAGACCCTCCAGATTTATAGGGATGTGATTGGCAGGTGGAATCACCCACAAAAGACATAGGACATAAGACATGCAATTTAAAGACAGCATCAAGAACAAAAAACAATGCACATAATCACGAAATGTAACATCAACATAAATAAATGGCACAAAAAGACATGAAACAAGACTTAATGCGTGACACTTTTGTAAAGTTTGAAATACAGTGAATTATGGGTAAAAGCTGCTGATATAAAGAAATTTAAAAATGTAAATATTAAAAAAAATGCATATATAATGTAATGATTGTCACTTTATATCACTGGAAATTTGTAAAACATGAGTAAGCAAAGGTTGTTGGCTTTTAGAAAAGGTCAATCAAATAGTAATGTAACACTGGCTGACTGATAGCATCTCTCAAAATGTATTAGAGTGGTGACTTGATAACTGCTGCTGCGTACCACTCAGAAACGGCTAGAACTTGTGCTATTATTGACAGAAATGCTTTATTAGGATAACAGTGCTAAATGACAAAGCTGCATGGCTACACCACAGGTCGGGATTTGTTCGTTTTATCAAAGCACCATGTTGACCGTTGTTTTCACAAAACCTATTAGCCCTAATACAAATAGACAATGGTGCATCTTGCCCCAAAGGAAGAGTCTTACTTTGTTCTCGGTGTTCTACTTACGCGGCTGGTGATAAAGGGGGAGAGATGGGCGGAGGAGAGACGAAATTTCTCAGATATGCAAACTAGTTATTCCTCTTGAGCCTTCATGTAGACACAATCAGAGCAAATTGCTCGAGCTGCGTGCATTCATCAGGGAGACAAAGGTAGACAGTTAAAATAGATGAAAGTATAATTTTACAACAAAAGGCCTAGATTTATTAAGGGATTGCAAAGGGCAGCTCATTGCTAATGCAGAAGGTGGTCGCAATGAAGCCTTTTCTTGTCCTCACTAAGACTATTTAATAGGAGAAGGCTTTATTATCTATAAAGGATAACTGCTGCTGTGTGCCAGACGGGGCAAAATCAAAGTCAGAAACGTGTCCCAGGAGATTTTGTGCTTGGCTCCCATGGCAAATCGTAAGTGTGTGAGAATGAAAGAGAACATGCAGTGCTGCTTTTATGGAATCTCACAAGAAATGGGAGAACATAGTGCACTTCATTTTCTTTTTCAGTTTCCCCCATCCCATTCTGAGACGCAGCGGTGAGTCTTAAGGACCAATGTTTGTTCATTTATTCAGAGTTATTCTCATCTGATGTTCATCATGTGCTCACGGCTTCTGTCATCAGTGACCTGCTGCATGCTGTGTCACATCAAGTGCTCCAACTATTAAAAGTTAACAAGAAGGGAGAGCATAACCCACAGCAGACCCTAATCACCTAAATAAAGTCCTGATATATCAGCTCTACCTCTCGAGGTTGTTCTGCTTGCTTGCCTTCACTTGCGTAGACATTCTACAGTTCATGAAGATGCTTACAGTGGTGGTAGTGTTCATTTTGACATCATCAACTGTGTAAACCACTGATTCCCAAAGTGGTCTATATGGACCCCCAGGGGTCGATTTTGACTTGCAGGGGGTCTATGTCAGCAAGAAAAAAAAATTGGGGGTGCACGAGATGTAAATGGTGGTCCACGTGAGCGGACACAAGTTTTCATATCAGCAGCAACGCATCGCACGCGTACGCGCAGTGAACAACACTTGTCCAGACCTGTACCAAAGCTTTGCATGGACTTGCTCGGACTTTGATTCATCTATTATAAATAAGAGTGTTAGAGACAAACACTGTTCGTTAGCTTTCTGAGTTTTGAGAAGAAAAGTGCCTTGAAAATACGTTCAAAAATATAAATAGGTACAAGTCAAAGTGAATCAGAATCATCTTCTTTAGGAGTGCCCAAGAAAAGTAAGTACAAAATTTTATACATATTTTTGCATTCGCTCCGATTGCATAGAGCCGTAGATGCTGATCACGACTTTAGATAAAGTTGATTTTTCCTAAATTCCTAAAAAAAACATTTTCTAGAAATATTTCTGTAAGCTATTTTCGCGGACATTTCAACATTTTAAAAATATTTTTAAAATATTTGTGTGCTGTCTGGGCAGGAATAAATTTTGAATTGCTCTGTCTTATGTTTAAATAGCTTTTTTTATATATTTATATTTTATATTGACTATATATTTATATTTTGTGTCTTTTCAATAAAGGTATGAATAAAAATTGTACATGTTTTTCTTTTTTTTTTTTACAATTGTCCACTCTACAAAAAAGCAGCACTGTGTCAGTTGTCAAAAACACATTTGAAGTTAATAAGTTTAGGAAAATTCAATATTAAGCAGGCAGGGAGTCTATGGAAATCGGTAAGTGGTCTACGGGGCAAAAAAGTTTGGGAACCTCTGGTGTAAACAGATGCAAGTGACTACCTGACTGGCTTGTCTCACTGAAGCATGGAGATAGTAACATCTTACCGATACCCGCTTCTGAAACAAACTCATAACTTTAGAAAACTGAAAGAAGTGACTCTTAAAGTCCACTCAATATCCAGAATGGAACCTGCTCTCAGCAAGAGGCTAACAATCAAGGACAGCATCAGAAAATCTAATGCTTGAGTAAAGCTGGATGTTATTTGAGACACGGGGGCTTGGTCTTTAACATTACTTTAATTAAATTATACAACAACACCTAAAGAAATACTCCATCCAAGAAATTGCATTTTTATGATGTTACTTACCCTGTGTGGTTTTGTCGGGATGACTGGGAAAAATTTTAACGTCATCTTTTCGTGCAGAACAAGAGAAAACAGTTTATGATATAATGGACTGTAATGGTGACTTGTATTGTCCAAAGGCAAACTATGTGAGAAACGTTCATGGAAAGAAATTCTCATGTCGCATTCTCTGCATGTCCATTATCCAGTTGCATGCTATAAACGTGCTTAAAACATGCATTTTTTGCAAATATATTATTAATATTTACTTTTGGAAAAATCAGTGTAGAAAGTAAACAAGAAAGATGCATTCTTATAATTCTGTGCCTTTGATTTGAAGACGGGACTCTTGAGCAATGAATGAGGGGGACAGGCAGAAACCAGGATAGTGTAGCAATTGCTAGCATATTAATTCAAAAACGAAAAGCCGAAACTCAGTGTTGAAACAATCAAATCATGAGGTTCTAACCAGAACTTAATATCATTTCTCCAACTAACCTCTAACTAAGGAATTGTTTTATTTTGTATTTTATTTGTAGTACTAGGGTGTTGTACCGTGTTAGCCATTATGAATGTAGAGAAAAGCCAAGCAAAATAAAAGGTGTGATTTTGCTTGGCTTTTCATTGTATTTCATTCAAAAACTTGGACTTTAAATAATCTTCATCCCATAGACAACACACGCCACGCATCATCAGGCAACATGACCAGCAATGACCCTAATTATGAACAGAAATGGCTGTGTTTTACTATTCTGAGTTTGCTTTTGTTGTTTTTTAATTGTAAATATTTTATTTTCCCAGTTCCCTTGTTTGTCCCGTTTATATTTTTTGTTTCATATCATCTCTTGTTTTGGAGGCTGTAACTATTCTTCTTTTTGTTGTTCAGCGCTCTTTTTGTATTTCCTTGTAAGTTCACTGATCTCCCAATTCTTGTTTAGCTTTTCTGCCTTTCAGACCTTCAGATTTCTTCTGTGTTTTCATTTGCTAAGTGGTGATTTCTGGAATTCCTACGTATTCCTTTTGTGATATTGTTGGATGTTTTGATGTTTTTTTATTTATTATTTAGTTTTCTTTCATTCTTAAAACTCATTTTCTTTGGAGGTTTTGTGTTTGTTTTTTTTTTACTTTGCTAAAATTGTAGTTCATTTGGATATTTTCTTTATTTGATACATTAATTTAAAAATTTAAGGTTTTCTTTATTTGGGCCAAGGTTATTAGCAATTAACCTCTCCCTTGTGAGATTTTAGGCCTTTTTTAAATGTGCAGGCATAATGCCTTCTTAATGTATTCAGGCCTCATTTAGCTTATTAGGCTCAAATTACAGCACCGTGTCTATGAAAATAAAAGGATAACCAATAGAGTGCTTTAATGACATAAAAATTAACAATAAGAAGCTTTAAAATAACTTTATAGGAAGAAAGAAAACAATCTTCTTGTAGAGTCATGTGAAAGAGTAAGTACACTCACACACTTGAAATTATTGACGTTTTCAATATATTAAAGCAAGCAAACAGTAAATTGGTGTGTACTTACTTTTTCATACGAGTGTAAGTCCTGCTATGAACACTTCGTGGAAGGGAAAGGTTTACAAAGAAAAAAAAGAACTAAGTGAAAGAACAAACAAGAATAACGGTCACTGGACAAGCAGTGGAAAAACCAGTTGTCAGACATAATCAGCAAAAAAGTCAAAACCAGAAAATCCTGATAGTGTCTTGTTTTAATTTACCCCTAACGGTCACAAACAAAGTCCTTTGAAGAATACAGGGCCATATTGGATGCCAAAGTCTTTGTGTTTCCATCTTAAATAGAGGGGATTTAGTGGCCTAATTTGTCATGTGACTCCAGTGTCTCGTAGTTGGCAATGAGCATAGCAATTCTCAGCAATATAGCCATGAAGAATAAGCACAAAATAGTGGAGCCCCAGAAAAACAAAGGGTAACATCATCATAACAATATCAAAACAAAAAAAACAAATAAATGTGACAGGCAAAAATACATACCAAATGTTCAAATAACTCATACTTATAACAAATTTGTAACAGATGGGTAGTAAATGATATGCCTGACCTCTGATGGACCCGGCCTCAGAAACGGAACACTATAAAGTAGCAGGCTGAGAGGGGAGATCTGAAGCTCAGCCGCTGGGCTTTAATGGCCTACTCATTCTGATCACAGCTACCGTCCTTCTCTGTGTCCCATCCTTGGTTACATTGGTTACAGAAATACAAATCTATTCTGTATATGTGCATACAGTATGTATATATATCCATCCATCCATTTTCCAACCCGCTGAATCCGAACACAGGGTCACGGGGGTCTGCCGGAGCCAATCCCAGCCAACACAGGGCACAAGGCAGGAACCAATCCTGGGCAGGGTGCCAACCCACCGCAGATATATATATATATATATATATATATATATATATATATATATATATATATATATATATATATATACAGTTTTATGAAAAAGTTTGGGAACCCCTCTTAATTCTTTGGATTTTTGTTTATCATTAGCTGAGTTTTCAAAGTAGCAACTTCCTTTTCATATCTGACATGCCTTAAGGAAACAGTAGGATTTCAGCAGTGACATTAAGTTTATTGGATTAACAGAAAATATGCAATATGCATCATAACAAAATTAGACAGGTGCGTAAATTTGGGCACCCCAACAGAGATATGACATCAATACTTAGTTGAGCCTCCTTTTGCAAATCTAACAGCCTCTAGACGCTGTCCTCCTATAGCCTTTGATGAGGGTCTGGATTCTGGATGGAGGTATTTCTGACCATTCTTCATACAAAATCTCTCCAGTTCAGTTCAGTTTCATGGCTGCTGAGCATGGACAGCCTGCTTCAAATCATCCCATAGATTTTCGATGATATTCAAGTCAGGGGACTGTGACGGCCATTCCAGAACATTGTACTTCTCCCTCTGCATGAATGCCTTAGTAGATTTCGAAATGTGTTTTGGGTCATTGTCTTGTTGGAATATCCAACCCCTGCATAACTTCAACTTTGTGACTGATGCTTGAACATTATCCTGAAGAATCTGCTGATATTGGGTTGAATTCATCTGACCCTCGACTTTAACAAGGGCTCCAGTCCCTGAACTAGCCACACAGCCCCACAGCATGATGGAACCTCCACCAAATTTGACAGTAGGTAGCAAGTGTTTTTCTTGGAATGCGGTGTTCTTCTTCCGCCATGCAAAGCGCTTTTTGTAATGACCAAATTTTTGTCTCATCAGTCCAAAGCATTTTGTTCCAAAATGAATCTGGCTTGTCTAAATGAGAATTTGCATATAACAAGCGACTCTGTTTGTGGCGTGAGTGCAGAAAGGGCTTCTTTCTCATCACCCTGCCATACAGATGTTCTTTGTGCAAATTGTGCTGAATTGTAGAACGATGTACAGATACACCATCTGCAGCAAGATGTTCTTGCAGGTCTTTGGAGGTGATCTGTGGGTTGTCTGTAACCATTCTCACAATCCTGCGCATATGCCACTCCTGTATTTTTCTTGGCCTGCCAGACCTGCTGGGTTTAATAGCAACTGTGCCTGTGGCCTTCCATTTCCTGATTCCATTCCTTCAGTTGAAACTGACAGTTTAAACCTCTGAGATGGCTTTGTGTAGCCTTCCCCTAAACCATGAGACTCAACAATCTTTGTTTTCAGATCTTTTGAGAGTTGCTTTGAGGATCCCATGCTGTCACTCTTCAGAGGAGAGTCAAAGGGAAGCGCAACTTGTAATGGACCACCTTAAATCCCTTTATATCTCATGATTGGACACACCTGTCTATGAAGTTCAAGGCGTAACAAGCTCATCCAACCAATTTGGTATTACAAGTTATCAGCATTGAGCAGTGACAGGCATTCAAATCAGCAAAATTACAAGGGGACCCACATTTTTGCACAGACAGTTTTTCACATTTGATTTCATTTCATACAACTAAATACTGCTTCACGAAAAATCTTTGTTCAGAAAACACCGCAGTACTCAGATGTTCCTAGGAAATGAAAGGCATACTACTGTTATCTGTTTTGTTGAAAGCAGAGTCACTTATTATGCAGGCTGAGAGGGGTTCCCAAGTATGTATATATATATATATATATATATATATATATATATATATATATATATATATATATATATTTATATATATATATATATATATATATATATATATATATATATATATATATATATATATATATATATATATATATATATATATTGTGGCGGACATCCGGGTCCCATGTCCTGCTGCATCTGTTCCGGGGGAGCAGCCATGAACCACTCAATACCTCCCCCGGGACGCTTGGTGGCAGCCTCCCTGGTGGATGGTGATCCCCCAACCTGTCGCATGGAGTCAGCAGCCCGGCTGGACGAATCTTCAGCCCCACCCGGAAGTGCAATTAGGACCAGGTGGTCAAGCACCTGGAACGCTTCCGGGTGGGCTATAAAAAGGGCCAGCCTCCACCACTCAGAGGGCCAGAGTCAGGAGGAGGAGGACTAAGCTTCAGGAACAGTGGTGGTAGAGGAGAGAAAAGATTGTGTTGGTGTTGGTTTTGGAATAGTGCTTTGTGGATTGTGTATTGCCTGTGGGTCACGGGGAAGACGTGCGCCCACGGGTGAAGAAAAATAAAGGTCTTTGTTGGTTCATACGTGCCTCTGTGTCCATCTGTGTCGGGTTGGGCGCCTATATAGCGCCTTGTTACAATATATATATATATATATATATATATATATATATATATATATATATATATATTACTAAGAAGCAGGCCAGAATCCTAACTTCACTGCCCAGCAGTGGCTCACCTCAATCCAGCCATTCTTAGGCCTAGGAGGCCCTAAACAGAGAGAGCAGGAAAAATAATACACATGTCTCAGAAAACTTAAAAAAGACCCACAAGTGGAGGGATGACCGTAAACTCTCAGCACATATAGACAAAGCAAACAAAGAATTTTTAAGTAAAAGATTTAAATACTAAAAACACATTAATCACAAAGAAAAAAACTCAAAGAGCAAACAAGATGCACAAGGGGTTGCCCAAAAGGCAATCCACCATAACCAAATCCCAATATATTAATAAAAAGTCAAAATCCTTAAACGGATTCAAAATAATGTACAATAACAAGAAAATCCAAAGAATAAATATAAATATACCGTGTAACTGGGGTAAGGTGCATATCTCAATTAAGGCAGAAAATTGGTTTCTTAAAAATTTGCATTTACCTGGACAAGTACTCTTCAGGAGTTCAAACAAAAAGAGTTAAACGTCATCACCAGAAATTGTGAATTTGAAAATAAGCATAAAGCCTATGATAATCTTCTTTTTTTATGAATATTTTGTCAAATTGACACTTTACTTTCTCACTACTTAAAGTGCTTTACACAGTGAGTCGGGATCCATATCAGGCACCACTAATGTGTTGCACCCACCTGTAGGACGTAACGACAACCATTTTTGTGTCACACATGAGCTATTAGATGGTGAAGGGGTGAGAGAGAGAGAGAGAGAGAGAGAGAATTAGAGTCAGTGGATGATTAAGGGGCCAGAATGATTAGGCCATGGTGGGCAATTTTGCCAGGGCATTGTAATGCACCCTGCTGTTTACAAAGGATGTCCAGAGAACTTTTATGACCATAGATAGTCAAGACCTTGGTTTATGTCTCATCCAAAGGCCTGTGCCATTTTTAACTACAGTGTTCCCATCACTGCATGGGGGCATTGAGGTCTATATACAGACCACAGAGTAAGCGCCCCCTGCTGGCTTCACTAACCCCTCTTCCAGCAGCAACCCAAGCTTTCCTGTGTAGTCTACCATCCAAGTACTGGCTGGGCCCGAACATGCTTAGCTTCAGGTGGATGACCACTACTGACATGTAAGCACTCGCATGTTTGAGCTGCCCATGGACATGGATCATTGAACTGGAGTCCCTCCAAGTGCAGCTCTCAAGCTGGTCAAGGTGCACGCATTTCAGTACAGGACAGATAGAATAAGGTGCCATCAAGCAGCACCAGAGTGATGTGCTCATTGCCGTAGGACCCTGGCAGCTTCATTATACGCCTTTTGCCATTTTACTCATTCAGACAGAATTGCTGTCATCCTATCAAGCACTTCAGCATTCAGCTCGGCGCAATCTCATAAATGGAAGAATGTGATTTCATCTGCAGCAGAGATGTAGTTTTCTATCATATTTTTCCAAAATGTTAAAGTACATTTATATTTATTTTGTAGCAGATATTTTAATCAAAATCTTGGGTGTTTGAAATTTAGTGTGTGGGAACTGAACAAACCACAGGTTGTGTGCAAAGTTCTGAAATAAGTAAATGAATCACTTTGATGCTGAATGCAAGAAATAATGTCATAAACCTGGCAAAATATTAAAGGCAAGGAGACCAATAAACCACAGGAGTCAGTGTGTGTTAGAGTCCTAATGTGGCGGGTGGTTAAACCCCCTGTGGCTGCCAGATCATTTATTTTTTTGATACAATTTTGTTAACTTTGCACAATGCAATGGAGTAACATCCTCCTCACAAAATTGCTTAAGCTGTTCCAGATTAGTTGGTGGGTGACATGAGACAGCCTTTGTGAAGTCCAACCACATATTCTCTCTTGGATTGAGGTCTGGACTCTGACTCAGCCATTCCAGGACATTCACATTGTTGTTTGTAAGCCATGTCTGGATAGGTTTCGCTTTATTCTTGGGGTTGCTGTCTTCCTGGAAAACACATCTTCTCCCATGGTGCAGGTTTCCTATGGACTGTATCAGGTTTTCCTCCAGGATTTTCCAAATAATTTGTGGCATTCATTTTCCCATTACAAGCCTTTCAGGGCCTGCTGCAAAAATACATCCACACACCATGATGCTCCCACCACCATGTTCTACAGTGGTGAGATTGTGTTTTTGATAATGCGCAGTGTAACATGGTGTGTAGTTTGATGTATTAAAGCTCAATTGTGGCCTCATCATACCATAGAGCCTTCTTGCAGTTGACTTCAACATCTGCCAGGTGCTTTCTGACGAGACGCCCTCCGTATTTTTTTTTTCTTTTTGCCACACTAACATAAAGCTGTGCCTGGTGAAACAGATGTTGTCTGTGTAATCTCTCCAATCTGTAGCTTGTCACTCCTTTGGAGTTCTCTGGGGTCTCTTGGAGGCTCCCATCAATTGTCTTCTTCTTACCTGGTCTCTCATTTTTTTATGGGCAGCCTGCTGTAGCACATTTCCAGCTCTGCCATACTCATTCCATTTCTTCATGGTTAATAATAATAATAACTAGCCGACACCCGTCGTAGCATACGGCGGTGTAAGAATAGGAACGGAAAACGGTGAGAAAGGAATTCAGAAATCAAGAAGAAATAAATACTTCTTGAAAGACGCATTGTGCATGTAGAATTTCCGGCCAAGCAGGATTACATGTGAAAGTGATAAATAAATCAGGATTTCCGAATTTACGTGCTATGGCCATGGCATCCTGATAGTTTTGTTGCATGTATCTTGGACTTCCTGGAAATATGGACGGTAATATGATCATTTTGCCTACACGTACGTTGTTATTTTCAACGTTTGCTTGCAGTGAGTCTGATAGTTCCACACGCAGATCTTGTTGATGTAATCTGAGATAGTTGAGAAGCGCGCCCTCTGTTTTAACATACGCATCTACGACGTACTGTTGGAATAGTTTGCCGCTGGAGTGCAAAATACTAAATGTATTCCTCATTGCTAATCTGTAGGCCTATGCATAAAATTGGCATTGAGTAAGCCTTATTCGCTTGGCAGTTCTTTTATCGGGAACATGTTGTAAATCTTGGTGCCAGCCAATGTCTCCGTAAGGGAATAAAAGTGGGAAAAACATAGGATCGCAATTCATATTGAGCGTGGAAATCTGTTTACAGGAGTTGCCTATGGGATAGATGTAAACGTCCCTTTCGACAGGCGGTTCGCCATCTTCTCCGACGAAAATCACTGCAATGTTGGGCCATTGTATCGTCGTAAATCCTGCCCAGGGTTTTCCTTGAAAACCTTTCGTACAGATGCTGTTGGATTGGACAGAGCAATTTCATGCATGTGTTTGTATGATTTAGCAAAGGGGTTGATGGTTCTGAGCATGGAATCTAGCTGGAGAAGTACATTTTTGCTGCATGCAGAGTTTGCTTTATTTTATAAGCGTACTTCAGTAGCTTGTGTTGTGTCAAAAACATACAACTGTCCATATCCTGGAGAGGTAGAAGTGTTAGCGTATAGTGGACAGATTTGGTGATAAATTTGCCCGTGTATTTTAAAACAGTATGGTCCATGGCCAGGAGGTTGAGTTATCTGTGCACCCATGGAAGCAAACACTAGAGAAGAGTTGTATTCCCGAATGTGGTCACGATAATTTTTAGCTTCCGATGTTTGCTGTGTAAGAAGCTGTTGTAAAGACACAGGCGGCTCCCGCAAAGGTGGTAAAGCTACTTTACCGTTGTGGCAGCACCTCGAGTACTTGTTGGATGTATTACGCTCAGCAGGCCAGTATAGTGCATGACATGGAAGAGGACGAATAGGAATTGAGAAATATATATAAGAGATAATAATAATAATAATAATAAGAAGAAGAAGAAGAAGAAGAATAGGGCGGCATGGTGGTGCAGTGGTAGTGCTGCTGCCTCGCAGAAAGGAGACCTGGGTTCGCTTCCCAGGTCCTCCCTGTGTGGAGTTTGCATGTTCTCCCCGTGTCTGCGTGGGTTTCCTCCTGGTGCTCCCGTTTCCTCCCACAGTCCAAAGACATGCAGGTTAGGTGCATTAGCGATTCTAAATTGTCCCTAGTGTGTGCTTGGTGTGTGTCCTGCAGTGGGTTGGCCCCCTGCCCGGGATTGGTTCCTGCCTTGCACCCTATGTTGGCTGGGATTGGCTCCAGTAGACCCCCGTGACCCTGTGTTCGGATTCAGCAGGTTGGGGGATGGATAATCATAATAATAGTTCATTTTATTTATATAGGACATTTCCCATGCTCCCATGGTTGATTTAACTGGTTATTCAGTAACTTGGTTGTTTTTTCAGCTCCATCCTCAGACTTGTGGTTTTTAGTCGTCTTTTAATGGAGTTGCTTATTGTCTTCTTTTGTCTTCATTGTGTAGGTTAGTCCACCATACTGACTCACACAAGATCAGCCTCCCAGATGAAGTTCATTTAGAACTGAAACCCCCAGACAGGTGACCTCCATGGAACTCATTCTGGGACTTCTAAAGCTGCCCCAGTGATGATTTAGGGGTGCTACATTAAATGGAACGAATAGTTATGTAATCAGTTATTTTGTGTTTTGTATTTGTAATTGATTCAGACCACTTTGACATTAAAGAGTTTTTTTCTGTTGATCAGAAAAGGGAAAACTAAATCCACTCTGATTCAAAGACAGTAAAAAGTAAAAATAGCTTGGACGTCTGAATACTTTTTTTCAAGGCACTGTAACTCGGTCTAAAGTGCATTCTTTGGATGTTGTGGACGCTGGAGGCACTGTTGCCCTTTGGAACCCACTTGACAGACGTCCAAGACACGCTTATAAAAAGCACCAAGAAGAATTTTGATATCTTTCTTCAGATACAGTGCATAAAGCTCCACACTCGCCACAATTCTCCAACACTAATAATAATCACAACAATAATCAATACAATAAATCAATCCTCCACTCCCAGCAGCTTAGTCACCCAACCTCCCAACTCTGGCTCCCTTTGCTGGGTTTCCCAAAGTCCTTTAAATAGTCCATGACCCGGAAGTGTTTCTTCTCCGGGTCAACTGCCACATCCTCATCCCTCAAATACCCCAGAAGTACTGCGGGGTTCCATCCTCGTGACTTTGAAGTACTTCCAGATTGTAGTAATAATGTAAATCCCCAGGTTCTTTGTGAGCTCCCCCTGGCGGCACCCATGGCCCCCAACAGGGCTGAAGAAATGGACTCCATGTCCCAGGATGCTCTGAGGGAATCCGGGGAACTGTTGCCATCCAGGGGAGCTGCCACCTAGCGTCCAGGGGGAGGCAGTATCCAGAAAAGCCTGCCTTTCTCCATTCTTCTTGCTTTGGGATGTCACAACCGGATTGAACAGCCGGCCGTCTATCACAATGTGTAGATGCCGAATGTAGTGGAATAAAGTCTACTCTGGTGCCCTCAGGTAGGTCCTTGGCAGGGGCTATCCATTCATCTACGCTCAGCTTATTCTTATTCACCTGTATTTAAATTTGTATGTATTGTACATGTCATCTCTTTAAACATTAGTACTAATCCCAAATCATTTGGAGACACTCTGTGTTGCCTACTGTGTGCTTATTCCTCATTTCCTAATTCCCGGCATTCTTGCTCATATATGATGTCACGCTGGTGCTCACACTCGGAGCTGGTTCTAGGATTTTTGATGCCCTAGGCGCCCCACTAATCCCTTTGCTTTGAGAGGAATCATCTCTGCCAGACCTGTACAGTGAGACCTGGCGATGTTCCTGTATGCAAGTTGCAATTCTTTTTGATGTTTGTCCTACTGTATGTATACCGCTGGGCAAGAACTGCATGGGATACTATAAACTGCATTTCGTGTTTCTGCTGTCAATTTCTTGTTTTTAGCGTTGAAAAGGACAGTGCGTGGATTATTCGCAGGTTTGTGTGCAATTCTGATGCCTGATTTGGACAGGATGCGTGCTGCGCCTTCAGACACACACATTTTCCTGGTAGGGGCTGAAAGCTCAGGAATAAAAACTACTTTACGATATGTGACTCATTTTTCTCCCTCTGTGGATCTCCAGATGCTAATATATATAAATATTGTGGAGGACGGTCAGGGTCCATGCCTGGCCAGGACGTCCCGTCTACTTGTATTCCGGGAGAGCAGCCATGGACTCCTCAATACCTCCCCCGGGACGCTTGGTGGCAGCCTCCCTGGTTAATGATGATGCCTCAGTTTCCCACAGGGTTTCATGGGAGATGGAGTTCTTCCCAACCCTGTGGGGACCTGGGATGGTCACCAGGGGGCGAGGCAGAGATAGTTAAGCCCAGCTGGTCTAATCATTGGGCCCACATGGGAATGCAATTGGGAACAGGTGAGCAAGCACCAGGAGCACTCCCGGGAGGGCGATAAAAGAAGCCAGCAAGCACCACTCAGGGCCAGAATCGGGAGGAAGAGGATGAGGTGCCTGAGAGGAGGAGGAGGAGGAGGAGGAGGAGGAGGAGGAGGAGGAGTGGTGGTGCCAATGGAAGGATTGCTGTCATTATAAAGAGGTACTTTGGGACTGTGTTATACCTGTGGGGTTCACGGGGAAGACGTGCCCCACAGGTGAAGAAAAAGATTTATTTGTGTTGATTGTGTTAAGTGCTTGTGGGACTGTGTTGGGCCTGTGGGACACGGGGAAGACGTGCCCCATAGCTGAAGAAAAAATAATAAGATTTGTGTACAATTTATACGTGCCTCAGTGTGAATCTGTGCTGGGTCGGATGCTTATATAGCGCCTTATTCACAAGATATATATACAGTGCATCCAGAAAGTATTCACAGCGCATCACTTTTTCCACATTTTGTTATGTTACAGCCTTATTCCAAAATGGATTAAATTCATTTTTTTTCCTCAGAATTCTACACACAACACCCCATAATGACAACGTGAAAAAAGTTTACTTGAGGTTTTTGCAAATTTATTAAAATAAAAAAACTGCGAAATCCCATGTACATAAGTATTCACAGCCTTTGCTCAATACTTTGTCGATGCCCCTTTAGCACCAATTACAGCCTCAAGTCTTTTTGAATATGATGCCACAAGCTTGGCACACCTATCCTTGGCCAGTTTCACCCATTCCTCTTTGCAGCACCTCTCAAGCTCCATCAGGTTGGATGGGAAGCGTCGGTGCACAGCCATTTTAAGATCTCTCCAGAGATGTTCACTCGGATTCAAGTCTGGGCTCTGGCTGGGCCACTCAGGGACATTTACAGAGTTGTCCTGAAGCCACTCCTTTGATATCTTGGCTGTGTGCTTAGGGTCGTTGTCCTGCTGAAAGATGAACCGTCGCCCCAGTCTGAGGTCAAGAGCGCTCTGGAGCAGGTTTTCATCCAGGATGTCTCTGTACATTGCTGTAGTCATCTTTCCCTTTATCCTGACTAGTCTCCCAGTTCCTGCCGCTGAAAAACATCCCCACAGCATGATGCTGCCACCACAAGGCTTCACTGTAGGGATGGTGCCAGGTTTCCTCCAAACGTGGTTCCTGGCATTCACACCAAAGAGTTCAATCTTTGTCTCATCAGACCAGAGAATTTTCTTTCTCATGGTCTGAGAGTCCTTCAGGTGCCTTTTGGCAAACTCCAGGCAGGCTGCCATGTGCCTTTTACTAAGGAGTGGCTTCCGTCTGGCCACTGTACCATACAGGCCTGATTGGTGGATTGCTGCAGAGATGGTTGTCCTTCTGGAAGGTTCTCCTCTCTCCACAGAGGATCTCTGGAGCTCTGACAGAGTGACCATCGGGTTCTTGGTCACCTCCTTGACTAAGGCCCTTCTCCCCCGATCGCTCAGTTTAGATGGCCAGCCAGCTCTAGGAAGAGTCCTGGTGGTTTTGAACTTCTTCCACTTACAGATGATGGAGGCCACTGTGCTCATTGGGACCTTCAAAGCAGCGGAAATTTTTCTGTAACCTTCCCCAGATTTGTACCTCGAGACAATCCTGTCTCGGAGGTCTACAGACAATTCCTTTGACTTCATGCTTGGTTTGTGCTCTGACATGAACTGTCAACTGTGGACCTTATATAGACAGGTGTGTGCCTTTCCAAATCATGTCCAGTCACCTGAATTTACCACAGGTGGACTCCAATGAAGCTGCAGAAACATCTCAAGGATGATCAGGGGAAACAGGATGCACCTGAGCTCAATTTTGAGCTTCATGGCAAAGGCTGTGAATACTTATGTACATGTGCTTTCTCAATTTTTTTATTTTTAATAAATTTGCAAAAATCTCAAGTAAACTTTTTTCACGTTGTCCTTATGGGGTGTTGTGTGTAGAATTCTGAAGAAAAAAATGAATTTAATCCATTTTGGAATAAGGCTGTGACATAACAAAATGTGGAAAAAGTGATGTGCTGTGAATACTTTCCGGATGCACTGTATATATATTTTTTAATTTAACTAAGATTGGGGGCGGCACAGTGGTGCAGTGGTAGCACTGCTGTCTCGCAGTAAGGAGGCCTGGGTTCGCTTCCCGGGTCCTCCCTGTGTGGAGTTTGCATGTTCTCCCCGTGTCTGCGTGGGTTTCCTCCCACAGTCCAAATATATGCAGGTTAGGTGCATTGGTGATCCTAAATTGTCCCTAGTGTGTGTGTGTGTGTGTGTGTGTGTGTGTGTGTGTGCCCTGTGGGTTTGTTCCTGCCTTGTACCCTGTGCTGGCTGGGATTGGCTCCAGCAGACCCCCGTGACCCTGTGTTAGGATATAGCGGGATGGATAATGACTGACTGACTGACAAAATAAATTGAAAACTTAGCATAGTGACAACATTCAGTGAAAACTAAGAACATAATGATTATCTTTAAATAGGAATCTTTACCCATAATTCCTATTTACCGCATGCTTGTGTATGCAAGTAATACAATGTACCTATCCAAAAAAAAATGCACAACTGCTGTAGTGTGCCCAGAGTGAATCTCGCACATGGTGGTGAGGACAATATTTGCTAAGATTTAACACAAGTTTTAATGTACATCCACCTCACAGGTGGCGCAGTGGTAGTGCTGCTGCTTTGCAGTAAGGAGACTGTGGAAGATTGTGGGTTCACTTCCCGGTTCCTCCCTGTGTGGATAGCGCTTTGAGTACTGAGAAAAGTGCTATATAAATGTAATGAATTATTATTATTTGAGAGACGATCATAGTTCAGGTTAAAGCAGCTTTTAGCAATTGAGCAACAGTCCTGTTTCAGTTTTGATCATTAATTTTATTTTCACCATGTCTGTCTCTTCTATGCTACAGTTTGAGGATTATTATTGGAATCATCATCATTGTTGTTGTTGTTTGTGTTGTTGTTGGACTGTGTAGGTCATCAGACGTTAAGAACGAACACCGCTAGTATACAAAAATAATATTAAACAATATAATTGTATATTCGTTTATAGGTCCGTATTGTTTAAAAAAATGGCCAATGCCTTTTCTGGGCAGCAGATTGTTCTGTGCATGGTGCAGACAGTGCAGGCGCTGCTGAGGTGCACAACATAAACATTTCTTTGTGTTCCAGTCCAGCCCAACAAATATTTCTAAACAAAATAAAACTAGGAATCACTACATGGGGCTCCAGTAATGTGCCCTGACCATGAGAGGGCACCTAGGCACTTGTCTAGACCGCCTATGCCCAGAAACAGCCCTACTCACACTGGTACCCAAACCTGCTTTTCGAGATCACCTTTCAATTGCTTTCTATTGTGCCTTCGATTCACGAAGTGACTTTCATTCCTTCACTTTCTCACAATGTTTTCTCCAGAACTTAAATAAGCAAAAAGAGTTATATTTTCACCCCATTGCTCTAATACCCCTTTTTAACTTTTTGATTTTTTCAGAAAAATTTATTTTGGTTGCCTCTGTCCCACCTGACCATTAAATCCTGGGATGCTGCCTCTTACAGTGAAGGGATCCTCTTCTGAAAGAGACGGAGAAAGAATCCAATATTGACCTATTTTCAACACAGTCAAGAGAAAAGCCTGAAGATTCCTAATGTACTACCATGCGTCTGAACATTTTAATGTAATTATCATTGAGAACACTTACCTGCCCTGCTCTTGAACCCAGAGAATATGGAGAGAATCTCATCTTTGTCACTCAGAGACAATTCAAGTTGTTCTCCGAAATGGAGAGCAGAACAACAGATTGATCTATCAGCGGCCTTTTGAATAATTTGCACCTCCGTTCCTCCAGACATACAGAGTGCTGCATGAGTCATCTGACACAACGCTCGAATGCCTGCTGTGAAACTGGGTTATGTTGTCATCGTGGCAAAAAAAGCAGATGATGAGGCCGCAGCGAGAGACCAAAAAGACGCTCTCTGTGTGTGTGTGTGTGTGTGGTCACATTAATCCTACAGCACTTGCATTAATAAGAAGAACAGAAAAGGTGTGGGCAGGAAACCTTGGGTGTTCACCATCTGCTAACTCCTCTGTCTTAAGCGAATGACTCTCTTCAACTAATCTTCAACTTCAAAAGAGCATTTTTATTACAGCCATTTTTCTGCATTCATATTCTCAAGGTAAAGGATAAGTATGCTATATACAGTGCATCCGGAAAGTATTCACAGCGCATCACTTTCTCCACATTTTCTTATGTTACAGCCTTATTCCAAAATGGATTAAATTCATTTTTTTCCTCAGAATTCTACACACAACACCCCAAAATGACAACATGAAAAACGTTTACTTGAGGTTTTTGCAAATTTATTAAAAATAAAAAAACTGAGAAATCCCATGTACATAAGTATTCACAGCCTTTGCGATGAAGCTCAAAATTGAGCTCAGGTGCATCCTGTTTCCCCTGATCATCCTTGAGATGTTTCTGCAGCTTCATTGGAGTCCACCTGTGATAAATTCAGCTGATTGGACATGATTTGGAAAGGCACACACCTGTCTATATAAGGTCCCACAGTTGACAGTTCATGTCAGAGCACAAACCAAGCATGAAGTCAAAGGAATTGTCCGTAGACCTCCGAGACAGGATTGTCTCGAGGCACAAATCCGGGGAAGGTTACAGAAAAATTTCTGCTGCTTTGAAGGTCCCAATGAGCACAGTGGCCTCCATCATCCGTAAGTGGAAGAAGTTCAAAACCACCAGGACTCTTCCTAGAGCTGGCCGGCCATCTAAACTGAGTGATCGGGGGAGAAGGGCCTTAGTCAGGGAGGTGACCAAGAACCCGATGGTCACTCTGTCAGAGCTCCAGAGGTCCTCTGTGGAGAGAGGAGAACCTTCCAGAAGGACAACCATCTCTGCAGCAATCCACCAATCAGGCCTGTATGGTACAGTGGCCAGACAGAAGCCACTCCTTAGTAAAAGGTACATGGCAGCCCGCCTGGAGTTTGCCAAAATGCACCTGAAGGACTCTCAGACCATGAGAAAGAAAATTCTCTGGTCTGATGAGACAAAGATTGAACTCTTTGGTGTGAATGCCAGGTGTCACGTTTGGAGGAAACCTGGCACCATCCCCACAGTGGAGCATGGTGGTGGCAGCATCATGCTGTGGGGATGTTTTTCAGCGGCAGGGACTGGGAGACTAGTCAGGATAAAGGGAAAGATGACTGCAGCAATGTACAGAGACATCCTGGATGAAAACCTGCTCCAGAGCGCTCTTGACCTCAGACTGGGGCGACGGTTCATCTTTCAGCAGGACAACGACCCTAAGTACACAGCCAAGATATCAAAGGAGTGGCTTCAGGACAACTTTGTGAATGTCCTTGAGTGGCCCAGCCAGAGCCCAGACTTGAATCCGATTGAACATCTCTGGAGAGATCTTAAAATGGCTGTGCACCGACGCTTCTCATCCAACCTGATGGAGCTAGAGAGGTGCTGCAAAGAGGAATGGGCGAAACTGGCCAAGGATAGGTGTGCCAAACTTGTGGCATCATATTCAACAAGACTTGAGGCTGTAATTGCTGCCAGAGGTGCATCGACAAAATATTGAGCAAAGGCTGTGAATACTTATGGACATGGGATTTCTCAGTTTTTTTTATTTTTAATAAATTTGCAAAAACCTCAAGTAAACTTTTTTCACATTGTCATTATGGGGTGTTGTGTGTAGAATTCTGTGGAAAAAAATGAATTTAATCCATTTTGGAATAAGGCTGTAACATAACAAAATGTGGAAAAAGTCATGCGCTGTGAATACTTTTCGGATGCACTGTATGCATTTGTAATGGGAAACTGTTCTAAAATTAAGCACTTTCTATAAATTTTAAAAAATATATCTTGCCCATGCTGGTGCTTTACATTGGAGGCTATTGGGCACAGAGGAAAAGCTTAAAAACGCACCAGATATGTCCATTTTCCAAGCCGAGTATTGATCTGTGTCTTGCTATTACACACACATTGTCAAGTACTTTATTCATATCATTTCTGAACAAAAAAAACACAAATATTATGAGATTCAGCCATTTTAAAAGAACAGTAGCTGTTTTTCGACAACTCGGTAGTTAGTCTCCCTGTGCCACAGCCTTTCATTCCTTTGGCAGGTCCTCTCAGAAGACCAAATCACAGTAAACTGCTTGTGTCACGTGGTTGGTTTTGTTTTAATTTACTTCCATATTTGTGTGAGAATTCAAACAAGGTTATAGAAGACATATCCTTAAAACAATGAAAAGAGTACCATGAAAACACGATAAAACAAATATTTTCGGTTCCCTTTTGTTGTGACAAACGTGTCGGAAACATGAAACGTGCACATCAGTACTCGACAATTGTATTAGCATGAAAAATGGATGTATCTGGTGCGTTTTTAAGCTTTTCCTACAGTATGTGCCCCTTATGCTCCATTGTGGGCAAGAAGT
This sequence comes from Erpetoichthys calabaricus, assembly GCF_900747795.2. Classification (NCBI taxonomy): domain Eukaryota; kingdom Metazoa; phylum Chordata; class Cladistia; order Polypteriformes; family Polypteridae; genus Erpetoichthys; species Erpetoichthys calabaricus. The sequence goes on along the minus strand of NC_041409.2, from coordinate 84,666,507 downwards.
TTTTTTTTTTAATTTATAGAAAGCACTTTTAACGTTCTAACACAATTTCATATGGCAAATGCATACATAGCATGCTTGTGAAGAAACAACCTTGACATGTAAAATACCAAAATTAAACCTTTAAGAGGAGTCATCTCTGAATGAGATGCCAGTCTTTCAGAAGTGTCCGCTCATTATTCACTCATGGACCACTTTAAGGTCCACCTGATATGAACATGTCAGTTCAGAGTCACAATGTGGCCTATCCTGACAGTATTGTGCATAGAGCCTATCCTGGAAGAAGAACCAGGCACAAGGCAGTAACAAACCAGAAACACAAGCAAACTGAGTGATTCTAATCATCTCATCCAGAAATGCATCCTGCCTTGAACCTTTTACTGCTGACATGCAGTGGGCTGTCTGCAACCCCTTGCAAGACTAAGTGAGTTAGAACATTAAAACGTTAGAAAACCTTTGGACAAGAACAGTCTGTCCAACCCAAAAAAGCTTGCCAGTTCCATCCACTTAATTCTTCCAAAATAACATCAAGTCAAGTTTTGAAAGTCCCTAAATTCCTAATGTCTACCACACTACTTGGTAGCTTATTCCATGTGTCTGTGGTTCTCTGTGTAAAGAAAAACTTCCTAATGTTTGTGTGAAATTTCCCCTTAACAAATTTCCAACTGCATCCCCATGTTCTTGATGAACTCATTTTAAAGTAACAGTCTCAATCCACTGGACTAATTCCTTCCATAATTTTAAGTGTTTCATTCATTCATTGTCCACCTCTTATCCATGACAGGGTCGTGGGGTCAACAGTCTTAGCAGTGAGGCCTGTATGTCCCTTTTCCCCACTCATACTGTAGGATCCTAAGGCGTTCCCATGCCATCTGTGAGATATAATCCTCTCATGCGGGCCCGGGGTTATCCCAAGGGTCTTGTCACAGCTGGTCGTGCCCATAGAACCTCCACAGGGAGGAGTCCATATCAGATGCCTGAAATACCTCAAACTGGCTGCTCTCAATACGGATGGTGAGCAGCTCTACTCTGAGCCTCTCCTGGATGTCTGCGCTTCTTACCCTATCTCTTTGGGAGAGCCCAGCCACCTTTCAGAGAAAGCTCATGTCGGCCTCTTATACCTGTGATCTCATTCTTTCGGTCACTGCCATGACCATAGGTGAGGGTAGAGATGTCGATTGACTGTTAAATCAAGACTTTTGCTTTCTGGCTCAGCTTCTTCTTCACCACCACAAATTGTTATAGCAAACACATAACTAACTGAGCTCGCTTCCCCAATCCAACTGTCGATCTCACAGTTCCTTTTTCCTTCACTCATAAAGAAGTCCTTGAGATACTTAAACTCCTCTACTTGAGGCAGTAATTAACTTCTCACTCAGAGTGGACATTCCACCTTTTTCCACTTCAATCATTTCACCTCTTAATTTCCCTTTGCTCAAATTGAAATGGTTTGACTCCTTTAATCTCTCCTCATAACTCATTCCCTGCACTCCTGGGATCAGCCTTGCTACTCTTCTCTGGACTTTTTCTGGTGCTTCTATGTCTTTTTTGTAGCCTGGAGACCAAACTGTACACGGTACTCCAGACAAGGCCTCACCAGAGCACTATAAAGCTTGGATTTGTACTCTACACATCAAGGCGCTATATAACCTGACATTCTGTTAGCCCTCATAATGGCTTCTGAACACTGTCCGGCATTTGATAGTGTTGAGCCCACTACAACTCCTAAATCCTGCTCATAAAGAGTACCTTCAAAACAAAATGACATCACAGAAACCTTCAAAGCTTCAAAGTTAAATAAAATTAAGTTTTTCAAAAACTAAACAAAAGGATATAAAGCAACTAACCAACCCAGAATGTTCCTTAAGAGCCCAAACAAAGATTAAACCTCATAAAGAGCTATGTCAACATCTATTAAAGGAGGAAAGAAAAATAGTAAGCAAACCACAACAACTACACAGTCGCTTAGTGAACCATCAGAGCCACACTTGGCAGCTCAACAGCCTGACCAGTCAGCCATAATGGCTTTTGATGATGAACTCAGGCATAAGGTTTACAAGCCAACAAAATTCTGACATATAGCTCCTTCAGAAAGTTTTCAGACCCTTTCACTTTTATTTTTGTTATGTTGCAGCCTTGTGCTAAAATCATTTAAATTCATTTTTCCCTCATCAAGCAACCCTTGATACCCGAGAATGACAAAGTGACAGCAAGACTTTAGGAATTTCTGCACATCTAAGAAAAATTCCATGCCATGCCATCTGGAGCCTCTCAGCAAGCATAGGATGCAAGACAGAAACAATCCCCTGGACAGGGTGCCAGTCTATCAAAAAAAAAATGGAATTATCCATTTGTATTCAGTATTACGCATAGAGCCTATCCTGGAAGAAGAAACAGGCACAAGGCAGTAACAACCCTGGACACACCAGCCAGCTGAGTGATTCTAATTACATCATCCAGAAATGCACCCTGCCTTGAACCTTCTGCAACCCCTAACACGACTAAGTGAGTTAGAGCATTAAAACTTTAGAAAACCTTTGAATGAGAACCTTCCATTCAGTAGAATAAAGCTCGCCATTCCACATAATTCCTCCAAAATAACAAGTCGAGTTTTGAAGGTCCCTGAAGTTCTCCTATCAACAACACTACTTGGTCAGTTATTCTTTGTGTCTGTGGATCTCAATGAGAAGAAAAACCTCCTAATGTTTGTGTGAAATTTAACCTTTAACAAGTTTCCAACTGTGCCCCCGTATTCTTGATGAACTCATTTTAAAGATAAGGTCCTGGATCCACCGTGTATTCAGACCCTTTGCTATGACACTTAAAAGCTAGAACATGTGCATCCCATTCTATTGATAATCATTGAGATGTTTCTACACTTTTTGGTCAATTCAGTTGATTGGAAAAGGATTGGTTAAGGAAATTTAAATTTAATGGCTTTTCAGCACTGTCCAACACTATCAACTTCCAGAAACTGTTCAGAAGCCATTAAGAAGTCAAACAGAATGCTAGGTTATATAGCGCCCTAATGTATTGTGATATGTGGCCGGCCTTTCATCCTGGCCAATACCCCCAGGCCGCCAGGTGTAGCCCTTCCTGCAGCATGGAGGTGCACCGAAAGCCAGAAGGGAATACTGGACAATGTAGTTTTTATCCTCAGCCCTGTTGGATACCTTGGGGCCCGCTAGAGGACACTGCAGGGAGGCACAGAGATTATTTGCCTTACGCCCAGGAAGTACGTCAGAGTCACATGGACAAAGTGAACAATGTGCTTCCTGGGTAAAGAAAAGAAGGATTTTTTATCTGACCCAGAAGTGTTCCAGGTCACATGGACAGAGAGGGTGAAACGCTTCCAGGTCAAGGACTATAAAAAGAACAGTGAAACACCAGAGCGTTGAGCTGAGCTGGGTGGAAGGGTGGCAACGCGTCTGGGAGTGGAGGATTGTGATTATTGTATTAGTGATTATTGATTTATGAGTATTGTGGAGTGGAGGGTGCTTTGTGCACTGTTTATTGTTCAAATAAATTATATTTGGACTTTTACCTGGTGTCTGGTGTATTGTCCGAGGGTTCAAGAGGACGACAGCGCCCTCTATCTGTCACAGTATGGAGTAAAAGGTATAAGGAGGTTATGCTGAAGCTTTATAACACACTGGTGAAGCCTCATCTGGAGTACTATGTGCAGTTTTGGTCTCTAACATGTTTCATTGTTTCCTTTAATTTTTCATGTTTATAATATTTCTATAATGTGTATAGATTAATGTTCCCCCTTGTATTTCATGGGTGGAGCCTCAAGAGGCAGGGCTACCATGACATCATCCCTCATAAGCTTGCCCTCTGGCTATTTAGGTCCAAGTAGAAGAAGCGCAGGTTGGTGGCGCATTGACATTGTGATGGAGTTCTTGTAAGTATTGTTTTCTTGGTTTTTGATTATTTCCGCTCTGTTTCTTGGATTCTTCGTTGAATCAGTGTAGACCTGTTATAATATTTTTCTCTGATAAGTAAAATTTATATGGTGGGAGATGTTTTTTTGGTTCACTTTCTCTTGCAAGGCAGTTTGATATTTCAAGACATGTAAGGTTGTTTTTTTAGAACATTAGAACAATCTAGATGAGAACAGGCCATTCAGCCCAATAAAGCTGTCCAGTCCTATCCACTTAATTCCTTCAAAATAACAAGTCGAGTTTTGAAGGTCCCTGAAGTTCTCCTGTCAACAACACTACTTGGTCACTTATTCTTTGTGTCTATGGATCTCAGTGAGAAGAAAATCCTCCTAATGTTTGTGTGAAATGTAACCTTTTAACAAGTTTCCAACTGTGCCCCCGTGTTCTTGATGAACTCATTTTAAATGTTGTGTGGACCAGGAGAGGCTTAAGTGCCTTCACTGGGTGGTTTCTTGGAGCTGCTGGGGAGAGAAGGAGAAGAGAGTTTTAGGAACAGCGCCCACTCTCACCCCGGTGGGTCATCACATGTCTCGACGGAGCCCGTGAGGAGATCCTCAGATACACGTGTGATACGCGGGAATTTCATGATGGGGAATGAATAAGCAAATGTCTGATTTTCTATAGAACTTTTAAGAGGTGATTCATAGTACCTAGTGGCCATGCCTCATTTTGATTTTTTATATAGTGCCTACCACCCCAAGGTGTTTGACAAGAACAATGCAATTTGTTTCCATATTTCTAGAGGGAGAGTACTGGCACTGGAATGGAGCTCTCATTGATAATTCCACTGAGAGTCAATTGTCTTTTGATAGTGCCTTTCATTGTGAACACCATCCTTCACAGGCGTATTTGCTCCCATGTTTCTGCACTAGGAGTGCTTGCAGGTTATGTGACTCACGTCAAATGTGGGATTGAAAATGCAACCTTATTTTGCAAAGATTCTTTATGGTATAAATAATGATTTTCATATTTCTGAAGAATGATTTTGGCAGGGAATGTAAGACACATTCAACGACTTCTCCAGTGTTTTTCAGTCCAAGACTTCATTTACATAATCTTGGTGATTCGGGGCAGTTGGTGGCATTTGGGGGGTACACTTCTGTGGCTGACATACCCGGCGATTCAGTCAGACCAGTCTGCAACATATTTCGTGGTCTTTGTGCGTGTGAGAGCTGACTCCCAATGAATGCTTATGCAGAATAACAAGGCATAGAATGCAGTGACGAGGAATAAGAAATGTGAGCGTATTGGACTTCACAAACATAAAAGAAGCCAGTCTGTCTGATGTCACATGTCTTACGTTCTATGACAGAATGGAGTAAAAGAAACAAATGGTGAGATGGTGGCTGACCTCGCCATCCTGGAAAGCATCTCACACAGCACCGGCTTTTTCATGAAACACATTATTGGCTCTCAGAAAAATGGATACACTCACGATACTTTGTAAACGTGAAACTGCTTAAAAGTCGTCACACAGTCATCTAATTTGGCATACCCTGAGTTTCCTAGTTGTGTAATCTGACATCCTCAGGGAATGAGATCAGCAACTGCGGCTGTCAAGTTTGACACCCCCGCCAAATAAATTTGTGTAATGGGGCTACCAGCTTTAGTGACACACAATGATACACACTTTACTTGCAGACTTTAGATTTTATATAGTGCCTTTTATAGTGAACATCACTTCTACAGCCCGTTTCCATACTTAGCACTGGAAGATAAGGTGACTCACTTTGAATGACACAGCAAGTCAGTTGGGGCCACTGAACACGCACCTCTGTGATCTTATATAGTGCCTTTCATTGTTGGCATCATTTCAAAAGGAAAATGATCTCCATGTTTGTAAAGATACAACCCTGGCGGTTTAGGGGGTTCATTTCAGGCCACAGTGGGAGATTATGATAGGATTGTAACATGAAGCCTGTTAACTTTATATAGTGCCTTTCATAATACAATATCAGCACTGGCAAAGTTATGTGACTCACTAAGATAGGAACACACAGAGATTGAAAATGCAGATTTTTTTGATTTGGACTGTATATAGTGCCTTTTATTGAATGCCATCCCAAGGTGCTTTACTTGTGTAACTCTTTCCAAACTTCTACAGTTGCAGTATAACTAACATGGTCAGGTTACGTGAAGAATCAGTGGTGGGGCTGAATATGCAGCCATTGTAGTTTTTTGTAATGCCTTTCATATTTAGTCAGTCCTACACAGTAAGTGCCGCTGACCTGCTCAGATCCAGTTAACTATTACAAGTTTAATTACATGATATGTTCAGGCTTACCTAGGGAGTGGACGATGGACATTACATTTTATTCACTGTATGTGATTTTTTAACAAGAACATCCATTCATCCATCCTGTTAATCCCACACATGGTCATGGGGTGCTGGCCTCTGTCATTGTAGCTTTGGACACAAAATGAGGACCAGCCCTGGAACGGGTGCCAGCCCTTCACCAGTCACATTCAACCACACTGTCAGCATATTTGACCATTAGAAGAGTTGATAATTTGTTTAGGATGATACAGAAAGTAAATAATGGGAACAGAACATGCAACTTTATTATTTTATATAGTGAACTAGCTGTGCTACCTGTCCAAGGTGATTTGAAATCTAAATAATCGATGTAAACCTCATTGTTGATGTCTGCAGTGAACCATCTATTACAATGTATTTTATAATGCATGTATTAATAAAATGGGTTCAATTTCACAAACATTTGTAATAATAAAACACAACACTACAAATATTTGTGATGTACCATATGTTGCAATAACAAATGCAATGCAAATGTCTCTGTTATATGCCATTTGGTATGGGATAGGCAAAAGCATTCTAAATGTTTCTGATGCGCCATCTGTCAAAATGTTAAATGAAATGCATTTTATTACTACATGTGTTTGTAATGCTCCATCTGATGCAATGACAGAGACATAGCAGCTAGATACTCACACAGATGCTCATCTTTTTATAATAAAAATAATTCTTTTATTTATATAGCGCTTTTCTCTCTACTCAAAGCGCTCTCCACACAGGGAGGACCCGGGAAACAAACCCACAATCTCCTTACTGCAAAGCAGCAGCACTACCACTGCGCCATCTGTTAATACACCGATTAAGGTGTATACTCTCTGGAGATGTTTTCTATGTTTATTTTCCCCACTACCAGTAGCAAGTTAGATGACAAAGTGACACAGACAATCCATGATGGGTTTTGAATAAGATGACTTGCTCTTTATTGTCCAGTCCCTTCAGTGACAATTAGCATGCCATTGTGGGATTCCTTCTTTCAAATCTGCTTTATCCTGAGCAGGGTTGTAGGGCATCTGGTGCCTATCTCATCAAGCATAGGGTACAATGTAAGAAAAAACACCCTGGGCATGGCACCAGTCCATTGCACTGTGAATACACAGACACACGCACAGATTTTGGCAAATTTAGCATCATCAATCCACTTAACCTGCATGTGTTTGGACTGCGGGAGGCAGCCCACTTGGCCACGGAAAGAACATGTAAACTCCACACAGGGAACAATCGGGCGTGAACCCTAATTTTCTTGTTGGGAGGCAGTAATGCTCCCACTTCACCACCGTGCCACCCTCAGTCTGTTTAACGTGGTGTGATTAGCCACTAAACATGCAGCAAATAAAATGTCATTCTCATTTAAAGCCAATGTCCTACAGTAGTTTTGTCAGGAAAAGATCAAACCACTTCTTTGCATTCAAGTCCTTTGTAATACCAGTTCACCTCCCATACTGATTAAAATGTATCTTTGGGAGGTTCACAATGAACTACAGCATTTTAGATGTTTCTTCAATATAAAGGAAATTATCAAGAAGTTGTGATTCAGAAAGCAGAATCCACACTTTTGCAATCTGGACCCGTCACAGTCAATGCAGAGCTGCTGCTGTGGCCGCCTTTATACTGAGCTGAGGTCAGTAGCTGTACCAGAGTGCCATCTGCTGGCCAGTAACTAAAGAGAAAACTTGTTCACTTGTTCATTTACATTACACTTTCTACTCTCTTACAGTGTATAGTGACTTTCATGTCAGATACTGTTCCAGAGTGCCTTAATTGAATTTTATAAATCAGCTGTAAGGTACACAATTGTAGGCAGCACAGAGTAGTAGTGAGCTCTGATCTATAAGGTCGCTGGTTCAATTTTCACCTCTGACCCATAGTTTGACTTTCAGCCTGCCCCTTAACCTATCTGTCCTCTATATATATATATATATATATATATATATATATATATATATATATATATATATATATATAATATATATATATATATATAAACAGCTGTACCATTGATCTATACTTGTAACATGCCTTGGGATTAAATTCACTAAAGAAGCAGCACCTGACATTTCATGGGTAAATAATTTTAAGCTCTCGTCTGTTTGTCTGCTAGTCTGGCCTCTGTCTGTTCTGGTGTTCCACTTGCTCTGGCACTGTCCTAAAAAATAAAAACCAAAGGTACCCCCAGGGACCAACAAAGGAGGCATACAAATTTTGTCAGGGATTAGTTCAACGGTGTGGATTTGTATATCAGACATACTGTACATGCAGTATATATATATTGTAAGAAAGGCGCTATATTGCGCCCAACCTGACACAGATTGACACGGAGGCACGGGTAAAATTAAATAAACTGTTTATTATTCTTCAGCTGGAGGGCACGTCTTCCCTGTAATCCCTCCAGCCACAACACTGTCCCAAGCACATTACAGGACCACCAAGCACTCTTCTTCTCCTCTCTTCCACCATCACTCCTCCTCAGCAAGCTTTTTCCACCTCCACCCGGCTCTGGGCGCTGAGTGGTGGTCGCTGGCTCCATTTTATTTATTTTTATATATATATTGGGCGGCACGGTGGCACAGTGGGTAGCGCTGCTGCCTCACAGTTGGGTGACCTGGGGACCCGGGTTCGCTTCCCGGGTCCTCCCTGTGTGGAGTTTGCATGTTCTCCCCGTGTCTGCGTGGGTTTCCTCTGGGCGCTCCGGTTTCCTCCCACAGTCCAAAGACATGCAGGTTAGGTGGATTGGCTATTCTAAATTGGCCCTAGTGTGTGCTGGGTGTGTTTGTGTGTGTCCTGCGGTGGGTTGGCACCCTGCCCGGGATTGGTTCCTGCCTTGTGCCCTGTGTTGGCTGGGATTGGCTCCAGCAGACCCCCGTGACCCTGTGTTCGGATTCAGCGGGTTGGAAAATGGATGGATATATATATATATATATATATATATATGAGGTTTATGAATGTGCTGAGAGAGGACATGCAGGTGGTGGGTGTAACAGAGCAAGATGCAGAAGACAGAACAATATGGAAGAAGATGATCCGCTGTGGCAACCCCTAATGGGAGCAGCCAAAAGAAGAAGAAGATATATATATATAATGTTGTATATATATATATATATATATATATATATATATATATATATACAGTGGTGTGAAAAACTATTTGCCCCCTTCCTGATTTCTTATTCTTTTGCATGTTTGTCACACAAAATGTTCTCTGATCATCAAACACATTTAACCATTAGTCAAATATAACACAAGTAAACACAAAATGCAGTTTTTTAAATGATGGTGTTTATTATTTAGGGAGAAAAAAAATCCAAACCTACATGGCCCTGTGTGAAAAAGTAATTGCCCCTTGTTAAAAAAATAACCTAACTGTGGTGTATCACACCTGAGTTCAATTTCCGTAGCCACCCCCAGGCCTGATTACTGCCACACCTGTTTCAATCAAGAAATCACTTAAATAGGAGCTGCCTGACACAAAGAAGTAGACCAAAAGCACCTCAAAAGCTAGACATCATGCCAAGATCCAAAGAAATTCAGGAACAAATGAGAACAGAAGTAATTGAGATCTATCAGTCTGGTAAAGGTTATAAAAGCCATTTCTAAAGCTTTGGGACTCCAGCGAACCACAGTGAGAGCCATTATCCACAAATGGCAAAAACATGGAACAGTGGTGAACCTTCCCAGGAGTGGCCGGGGCCGACCAAAATTACCCCAAGAGCGCAGAGACGACTCATCGAGAGGTCACAAAAGACCCCAGGACAACGTCTAAAGAACTGCAGGCCTCACTTGCCTCAATTAAGGTCAGTGTTCACGACTCCACCATAAGAAAGAGACTGGGCAAAAACAGCCTGCATGGCAGATTTCCAAGACGCAAACCACTGTTAAGCAAAAAGAACATTAGGGCTTGTCTCAATTTTGCTAAGAAACATCTCAATGATTGCCAAGACTTTTGGGAAAATACCTTGTGGACTGATGAGACAAAAGTTGAACTTTTTGGAAGGCAAATGTCCCGTTACATCTGGCGTAAAAGGAACACAGCATTTCAGAAAAAGAACATCATACCAACAGTAAAATATGGTGGTGGTAGTGTGATGGTCTGGGGTTGTTTTTCTGCTTCAGGACCTGGAAGGCTTGCTGTGATAGATGGAACCATGAATCTACTGTCTACCAAAAAATCCTGAAGGAGAATGTCCGGCCATCTGTTCGTCAACTCAAGCTGAAGCGATCTTGGGGTGCTGCAACAGGACAATGACCCAAAACACACCAGCAAATCCACCTCTGAATGGCTGAAGAAAAACAAAATGAAGACTTTGGAGTGGCCTAGTCAAAGTCCTGACCTGAATCCAATTGAGATGTTATGGCATGACCTTAAAAAGGCGGTTCATGCTAGAAACCCTCAAATAAAGCTGAATTACAACAATTTTGCAAAGATGAGTGGGCCAAAATTCCTCCAGAGCGCTGTAACAGACTCATTGCAAGTTATCGCAAATGCTTGATTGCAGTTATTGCTGCTAAGGGTGGCCCAACCAGTTATTAGGTTCAGGGGGCAATTACTTTTTCACACAGGGCCATGTAGGTTTGGATTTTTTTTTCTCCCTAAATAATAAAAACCACCATTTACAAACTGCATTTTGTGTTTACTTGTGTTATATTTGACTAATGGTTAAATGTGTTTGATGATCAGAAACATTTTGTGTGACAAACATGCAAAAGAATAAGAAATCAGGAAGGGGGCAAATAGTTTTTCACACCACTGTATATATATATATATATATAAATATGTGTGTGTGTGTGTGTATGTGTATTTATATACAGTGGCATACATTTTCTACATGACAAAATATTTGCACACATTTTTATCCATTCATAATGTGAACTCTTGTGCTTTAACAATACATGTCCAAAATAAAATTAATCCATTTTCTGTAGATATTTAACTGAAGAAAAACTGCAAAGTTAGTGTTTTCATAAGTATTCAAGCTGTACTCATTCATACTTTGTTGAGAACCCTTTTGCTGCAATAACAAGCTTAATTCTTTTGGCTATGTATGTGTGTTCCCAGCTCTGCACATTGTTATTCTTCTTGAAAGAATTTCTAGAGATTCACTAGGTTGGTTGGATTGCGCCTCTGGACAGCAGTTTTCAAATAGTGCAAGCTGTAGGTTCATAGCAGACTGGCACAAGTTCTCCTGCAATATTGTGTGGTATGTGTGCCCATCTATTGCCCCTTCAACTCTGACAAGATTCCCAGTCCCAGCACATTATAATAGCATCCCCACAGCACAATGCTGCCACCGCATTTCACCATAACTGTGGTGTGTTTCTTGAGGCCTGGTCAGTGTTGGTTTCACGCCACACACACAGTTCTTTAAAGTCTGGTCAAAAAGTTCAGTTTTGGTTTCATCTGACCATAAAACCTTCTCCCACAACTTAACGGGTTCATTGTCATGCTTTGCAGCAAAAGCCATACATGCTTTCATGCAGACCTTCTTCAGGAATGGCTTCTTTCTTGCTCCCCTCCAGTAGAGGCCTCTTTTATGGAGAGCTCTTGAATTTGTAGACCCCTGCACCTTCACTCCACTTTCAGCCAAAGAGCACTGCAGACGTCTATAAGTGACGGTTGGATTTTTAGTCAACTCTCTTACCAGTCGATGTCTCGCTCTGATGTTTAATTTGGAGGGACGGCCTGTTCTAGTAAGAGTCTGGGTGCTGATGATGGATCCAATAGTGCACAACGGGACATTCAAACTATTCGATATTTTTTTGTAGCCATTTCCTGCCGCCTTTGTCATTTCAATGACTTTTTTTTTCTCACATCAGCTGAATGCTCCTTTGTCTTCATTTTTGCAGTGATTGTCCAATAAAGACTATGGCCCTTACCAAGGAGATATAAAGGACTCACAAGTATTACCTAATTATATTTAATTATGACTGTCACCTTTGACTCATTTGTAATTCATGTATCATTGGTGTAACCCTGAAGTTCCCAAAGCACAGCAGTTTAAATACTTATGCAAACACAAACTTTGAGTTTGTCTTTTTCAGTTAAATATCTACAGAAAATGGTTTGTTTTGACTTTGGAAATGTATTTTTACAGCATAAAAGTTCACATTAAAATTATTAAATGGATAAATTTGTGAAAGTCTATGATGACTTTCGAGGGGACTGAATACTTTTGCACGCCACAGTATGCATGTATGTATGTATGTATATAGATATACGCACACACACACACATTTTGAGCGTTATATATTAGCTAGAAGAGCACCAATTCTAATAAGGCCCCCTTGTTCACTTAAGTACGCAGCACATCCTCTTTATTTTATATACAGTAGTCCCTCGCTATATCGCGCTTCGACTTTCGCAGCTTCACTCTATCGCAGATTTTATATGTAAGCATATCTAAATATATAACACAGATTTTTCGCTGCTTCGCGGGATTCTGCGGACAATGGGTCTTTTTACTTCTGGTACATGCTTCCTCAGTTGGTTTGCCCAGTTAATTTCATACAAGGGACACTATTGGCAGATGGCTGAGAAGCTACCCAATCAGAGCACGTAGTTAAGTTCCTGTGCGCTGATTGGCTCAGCAACGGAGCACAGAATTCAATTCAGCGGCGTTAACCAGGAAGTCTCGTCTCATTCATTCAGCATCAACGTGCTCCTGCTACTGCTTCAGTGGCCGTGCCCAAGCGCCAACAGAAGATGCTAACGACTTCCGAAAAGGTAAAAGTTTTGGATATGTTGAAGGAAGGGAACAGCTACACCGCTGCAGGACGCCATTACGGAATCAATGAGTCCACGATTCTTTTTTATTTAAAAAGGAGGAAAAGAATTAAAGATCTATGGCCGCAGTGTTCTTTAACCAGGGCGCAGAATGAGTTGTAAGTGGATGTAATAAGGTGGTAGTCTGGATGGAATCTGCTTTAGGGATTTGGATTGAAGACTGGCAGAAGAAGAACAATGGCGGTGCTACACAGTCACCTGAAGAGGCTCCTTTAGAAGAGCTGTAATGCTCTCCTTTGTTGTGCAGTAAAATTAAACTCATCGTTATCAGACAAGTCGCCGTGTCATTGTTGGTGAGTAACATAATTAATTTTCTACGTACAGTACTTTTTACATGTACATAGTTTAGCATCACTGTACACACATTTTACTGTATACAATTTTTCTTGCATTGTACGTATTTATTGCTGGTGGCCTGCCTGTCGTAATGGCTGTAACATATGTGATATCGGAGACGCTCGATATCTTTAAAATAATATTTAGGTTTTACTGTATATAAACAGTGTGTTTACATACATAATTTCAATGAATCTTACCTAATATCTAAGAGAATACAAAGGGTTTATGCTGTATAATTGTGCGGGAAATGTTTATAAGAGTGTGGGAGAGTTTACAAGGGCTTAAAATATATAAAAATAACCATATGAACATATGGTTTTTACTTTGCGGATTATCACCTTTTGTGGTGGGTTCTGGAACGCAACCCCCGCGATCGAGGAGGGATTACTGTAGTGCCTACCAGAGGTGCTTTACAGTTATCAGAAAATAAAAGTTTTTGTCTTTCTTCAGGTATACAATATTAACAGTTTAGGTGCTTTTTCTCTGGGCAAGGTGCTAGCTTACACAGTGGTGGGCATCTCCTGAGCTGCAGGGTTGTGAAATTGTCTAGCATTCAGAACTTCAAATTCCCATTTACTTTCATGCTCTACAGATCTTCTTTCAAAGCTTGCATGTTATGTACTGACCTGCTTCTGCTAAAGGTAGAACTTCACAGCTCTGACTTGATCTTTCCCTCCTCTGTCCATTTTTAGCAGTCATTCCATTGGTGTACTGTAGTTTGATGTGATTTGTATGATCAACGCACATCAAGCACAAATGTTTGTTAAAAGTTAATTGGAATAACTCATGATATGGGTCAAAAAATGAATGATGATTAGAACAGAAATGTGACCACAGCTGAAGAGTATTCTTGAGGTCCCTTGTGTGGTAGGAGAAGCACTTGCAAATAAGACAAAGAAGTCTTCAAAATGTTTATGACATCTGGAGACCAACCTACCTGTGGATCAGTGGAGTCAAATTAAAACATGGCAAATACATGAGTAAGGATGTCATAGTTAATGGTTGCAAAATCCTCGGAGCTCTTTACTGCCATGTCTGTTGCAAGGGATCTTTGCAGAACCTGAACTGGCTAGCCCATAAGAGACTCTCTCAGTCTGGTTTATTCCAAACAATAATAGCAGGCTTCTGCCTGGCTAGGCCCTAAAATGGGGAAGCTGATTAACCGTTAACTACTCACACTGTTTCACATCTCAAGTACTACTCACGTGATGTACTTTATGCACCAGTGTTAAATTGGCTATTCATATGCACTGTGTGAGGTTGTAACATAAAAATATTAAAATAATTTTAAATTTTACATGTTTTTAATGTAACTTAATACCATATTACTGAATAGTATGACACAGTCTGAAAATAAACCTGATCCACTTCTCCAGTGCTCATTCGTCACCAGTCACACTTTCATCCACTGCAGGATTTGCACAGGAATCACATTTTACTTCAGTTGCTGAATGTTCTTTGCAGACAAAGTCATTGCAAGAAGAACATCTCATCGTTGTCATACATACATAAGTACGAGTGTGGTGTACCAAATGCACCATATGGAACTTGTGACTGTGCATCCACTCATAAAACCAGCTGGAGGCACACTGGAGAGAAACCATTGTGACACTGTACTTGTAGTGAATCAAGCAGAGGAGAGATGGCGGATGCTGCTGGTAGGTTCAAGTAAAAGGACGTTGAATAAAAATTACTAAGATTGACGTACAAAATACACCAACGCGAGTAGTGAAGGTTTAACAAAGTTCAAAAAGTACTTAACGTCCTAAAATGACCCACAAGACAGAGAACCCAGCAGAACCTTCAGCTTTTGATCAAAAAAGCAACTAAGAATCTTTATAAATGAAGCATATTTATTTATGATAAAACTAATAACGAGAAGAATGCTCCAAGAGCAACCAGGAGGCAAAAGGATAATTCCCATTACACATCCAGAAGAATAACCCGAGAAAACCAGATAAAATATAAATAAAAAGTAAATCCAAACAGAAATAGCAATACTCATAGCACTTCACAATAAATGAATGACCTCCGGCCCTTGAGCCTTCTCCGTCAACTTAAATAGCCAGGGTGAGGGCTCAGGAGCGGTAATGTCAGGGTGGCCTCCTGGGACTCTACCCATAAAGAACAAGGAAAGTAAGTGAATTTAGAGACAGTACATGATTAACCAGTAATAACCAAATTGACTGAAAAAAACAAAAAATATGAAACTAATAATAGACAACAAAAACAACTGTAAAACATGTTAATATAAAACAGGTATAGCCCATGGAGCTGAAGGTCCTATAGTGATTGCACAGTGTTGTTTCACAAGACTTTATTTCATATTAACATTTTTGTCTACTTAACACTGGAATGAAAAAGTCAATGGTTTTATTAATTCCACAACTCCATAAAGCTTCACTGTGACTATTGATCATTAATGTAGTCTATATGCTTGACATATCTCATTGATGGGAGACATTTATAACTAGAAATGATTTATTACATAACAAAAATCTTTTAATTTTCACCACTGGTGTGCACCCGAAAGGAGCAGGGCTTTCCACTGTTTTGTGGGCCTCAGGTGCTGCTGCAAGCAAGTGTGCAGTCACCTGAAGGACATTAAAAACTAAAAGACTCCTGCTTGTCGCTGCTCATTGCAGAGGCTTTAACTGTCTTGTAAGTGCTCGATTCTCAGAGACTTTGTGTTGGCTTTCCAGTTTAGGACTTGGTTTCATTTTGCTTTTGGACTTCCTCTTACTATTGTCATGATCAGGCTTAATTTTATTGATTTTTTTTTTTTTGGCCACAAAAAACAATTTAGACCTTGGTTTATGTTTTTTTAGAAATCTTGTGGCCACATTTATTTTTGTGCCTGATACTTTCTAAGTGTTTAAAAGAAGCAAAAATCTCCTGTGATGACATTTTGATTTTCTTAGTGCCACTTTGACGGTTTTTGTTGACGGTTGCTAAGCTGTTATTAGGCAAGGTCAACAGGAATTGTGACGCACGTAACATATCCAGATCAAGGATATAAATGGCATATTGTGTATTTCTTAGTTGTCCTGATTGGATTCACCTCAGACCTAAAAGATATTGTCCTTTTGTTGCTTTGAAATATTTCTGGTTTGACGAATTCTATCTCGACTTGTTGACTATGATTTAAGATGAATATTTTGGCTTTGGTTAGGTGTGTGTTTACTCATCCTTTAGAATTGTTGCCGCATTTATTTGACTACGAATTTTATTACACGTATTGAGCCTTAGCTATTTGTTTTTTGACTTCAAACAAATTCTGCTGCTGTTGTGTGCAGTCAGCGCAACAATCGAGTATTTCGTCTTACCTGTTGATTTCAATATTTGACTCTGATACTCTCTATGAGGATTTCTTTTGGTTTCCTTGTTTTGGGTTTATGTGTTAGGTGTTCAGTTTTCAACTATTTTAAATTCTTCTGTATTTGTTATTTACTTTAGATTAATTGTTTTCTCCTGTTTCCTTTAATTGATAATTTTGTGTTGTTTTAGAACATATTTACTTTTTTTATGTTATTCGTTTTCTGAATGTGGTCAGTTCTATTATTTAGGTTTTGTTCTGTTGTTCTGTCCCCTTTAAGACAGAACAACTTCAAATATTGTTTAGTTTATTTGTTTCTTTTCTTTACTTTGATTAGAGAAGTATTAATGCTTTACTAAACTAAAATATTTAAATCATATTTATTAAGTTTCAGTTTTCTAAAATGCCTTTTAGGTTTTTTCACCTTTTAGAGAAAATTCAATTCAGAGCAATTAAGTGAAATTATAATATTAATGTATTAAGTTCAATGTGGTATTGTTAACTAAATGCTGAAGATAATTTGAAATTTTCACTGCATGGACTCCTGGCACAAATAAAATGTGCAGTAGTTGGTGATGAGATGCTGCTGAGATTTCTAGATTAAAAGACAACTTAATGAGTTAACACAAGACTAATTTCTTACTGGCCCCAACTTAAAAACAGAAAGCTAGTGAGTTGGCTTTTAACAAACCCGCAAGGACTTGCTTCATCCAGCTGACTCATGGGAAGTCAGAGACTACAAGTACGTGCAATACGGAAGCTTTTACTGT
The DNA here is from genome assembly GCF_900747795.2 of Erpetoichthys calabaricus. Classification (NCBI taxonomy): domain Eukaryota; kingdom Metazoa; phylum Chordata; class Cladistia; order Polypteriformes; family Polypteridae; genus Erpetoichthys; species Erpetoichthys calabaricus. The sequence continues at coordinate 84,649,049 of NC_041409.2, read as the reverse complement.
AAATGTTATGCTTCAAAAGATAGATAGATAGATAGATAGATAGATAGATAGATAGATAGATAGATAGATAGATAGATAGATAGATAGATAGATAGATAGATAGATAGATAGATAGATAGATACTCTATTAATCCCAATGGGAAATTCACATTCTTCAGCAGCAGCATACTGATACAATAAATAATATTAAATTAAAAAGAGAGGGCTGCGCAAATCCACAAGGTGTTCCGCACAAGACAGAGTTTAAGAAGCAAAGCTAGTTCAAATCCTTTATCCAAAATTTTTAAAAACCAAATGCTGAAGCAATAAATACCAGAAACTGTAAACATTAACACTTACAATAAAACACACTCTTTGAATGTCAATCAATGAACCAATGAAATATCAACTCACCATTCTGAAATATAAAACATGAGAGTGGGCCTTCAGCAGTGGCATCAGGGTGGCCCCGCCTCTTTAGTTTTCATCAACATAATAAACAGAATGAAAGAACATGCACAATTCATAAACACTAAATAATAAACATAACTGCATTAAGAGATTTTAAATAAAAACTAACAACATGGAAAATAATAATTCAAAAACAGCAAAAATGTTAAATAAACAAGATAGAAACTAATGTCAGGCCAATAACCCTGGCTGAATCATAACACACAGGGAATTAAAACATTAGAAAGATTTAAGTGAGAAAAGGCCATTGAGCCCAACAAAGCTCACCACTCATCAGCATTTAATTTTTGTAAAATAACATCAAGTCGAGTTTTGAAAGTGCCTAAAGTCCTACTCTCCTCCACACTGCCTGTTCACTTATTCCATGTGTCTGTGGTTCTCTGTGTAAAGGAAAACCTTCAAATGTTTGTGTGACGTTTACCCTTAGCAAGTTTCCAATGGTGTTCCTGTGTTCTTGATGAACTCATATTAAAGTCACTGTCTCGATCCACTGGACTAATTCCCTTCATAATTTTAAACACTTCAGTCAGGTCTTCTCTTAATCTTCATCTTAAACTGTAAAGGCTCAGCTCTTTTAATCTTTCTTCATAACTCATCCCCTGTAGTCCTGGAATCAGTCTAGTTGCTCTTGTCTGGACCTTCTCTTGTGCTGCTATATCCTTTTTGTAGCCTGGAGACCAAAACTGCACACAGGACTCCAGATGAGGCCTCACCAGTGTGTTATAAAGTTTGAGCAGAACCTTCTAGAACTCATACTCCACACCTCAGGGTGCTTTATAACCTAACATTTTGTTAGCCTTTATTAGAATATTAGAAAGATTTAGATAAGAACAGGCCGTTCAACCCAGCTCAGAACGAGACAAAGAACTTGAGTGGACCAATTTCAACGGTGAAATATGAAATGTGGACCAGTGTGTTTTTGTGGGATGAGAGGAACTCACTAAATCAATTGTTGGATTGGTCTACTCTCATGCCCTAAACTTCACATGCACAGAAAGACATATGTGATGCCTACACTGCCTGTCGCTCCTCAGTACTCCATGTAGGGACTCATAATCTTCAACACAAACAACAGGATATAGCCAAGACCTAAATGCTGCTTGGTCCCCAAGAATATCCTTAACACTGTGAAGACTGCTACAGCATGCATGTCACTTACCATCCATCAATGTTCTACTTCCACTGTACTGTTCTTCTATTGGTAACGTGTTTCCTCAGCCTGCTAAGCCTCTAGGAAACAAATAACGGCAACCTCCCTATTCCAGGTACCAACAGAAGAAAATATAATTGAAAATATAAACAGATAGCAGAGTCTGAATGTGTATAGTCTTTGAAAGTTTATTGAAATTCAGCAGCAGTGTCAAAAGAGGATGTTGTCCTGGACAGCTTTTAGATTCAACAGTTGATGGATGAATTGTATTCTCTGACGTCCAGATGAAATGGTAGCTCTGCCTCTGACATTGCCCTCTGGTCTCCTAGATGGGCTGTCATTTATGTCAAAATTTAACATGGGCTTCTGGACCTTGTGATGTTACACACATATGATTGGACAGGCTTTCCTGGTGATGAATGGCTCTCCCTAAAAGCTTTGAACCTCATACTTTTTCTGAGCAAGTTCTTGTTAGTAATATAAATTACTTAGATAAGAAAAAAGGTAGAATGTACAGATGTATGTCTGTGAAGATTCTCAGTCATCCAGGTGAAATTAGAAATAGAAATCTGCAGAAAACTCACCCACACTGACCAGTGTCTTTTGTTTGACTCACATCACCCACTACAACACAAACTAGGAGTTATCAGAACTCTACACCACAGGGCAGAGAACATCCCCACTTCCACAGAAGCTAAGAAGGAGGAAAACGGACATCTGAAGACGGCCCTTAAGACCTGTGGATATCCCAAGTGGGCCTTTAACAAGGCAGGATCCTGTTCCAGAAAAAGGACAACGGAACAGTTGGATTCCCAGGACCCACAGAAGAACCTGGTTATTCCATACATGGCTGGTGTGTACAAAAAGTTAAAAAGGATTTTTGGAAAACGCCACATACCCGTCCATTTCAAACCCACTAACACACTGAGACAGAGACTCTTCCACCCCAAAGACTGTCATAAACCCTGGTGAATTTGGTCATGTGAATGCATGATGCCGAGGAGCTCAATCACTCAGCTTGTCTTGAGGAACAGACAGGCGTTCTGGCTTGAACTGGCTAGTTTATGGGCTCCAGATGCTATGCTGCTCAGAGCTGTGGGAGAAGCAGAAGACTCTGTTAGCGACCACACCCCCTCTCGTCCTGCAGCGGTATTTGTCAACTTACCAGAGACGTCCTGATGATCTTGATATACACAGGTAGCAGCATCATAGCAGATAGTTGAGGGAGCAGTGTGCAACAGCATTCCTAGCCAGAGTGATGGGGTTTACTTCATCAGTGCATTGAATTGAGGTGTTCAGTTGGACATCCACAAGTCGAGTGTGGCTACTTCTAGTCCATACCAGTTCTCAGTACTTGGACTACAAAAAATACGTTCCATTGTACTGATGACGGTGCTTCTCAGCCTGTGCTTGCCAGTCTTTGAACACAGTAGCCTCGATCATCTCATGGTGATCCATAATCCACAACTGCACAAACTATGTCATATGCAGATACATGATGTACCAAAGGAAAATTTAAAAATCTCCAGCACGTGACTGTGGCTGTCCAGAACAGACCATGGAGACATAATGACTCAATGCCAGATTTACAAATATAAAGGGGGCATGACAACAATACACACTGATAGCCCCAACATGATTTTCTGAATTGACTATCTTAATATGCAGCTCTGACTGTTGCTCCGTTCCCAGACATACAACTGACTCTTATGTTTCCAGGGCACTGTGGATGTGCCAGAGGCAATAATGAGTTTGATCTCTAGAGATGAAGGTGTTGGATGGAGAGCATCTATGAGGCTGAAAGAAGGTAAGCCTATTGACTCAAGTGCCTGAGATACCCTGATCGCTAATGCCTGCTTCTCTTTCACCCACCGACTGAAGGACAAGTCCCGAGACAGACCCTGGCATCACTTCCAGTTTCACCCGATGGTCCTGCCTATTTCAGGAACAGCAGCACTGGAAGTGGGTGTTCAAACAGGAAACCTCATCCAAGAAGCATGGCGCTCCACAGACAAAGTTTACCCCGAATCACAGGATCTCTAGTATAAAGCATGATAGCCAGCAGAAGATGTGAGACGTCCATGACTTTTTTTTGTTTGAACTCTTCATTATCCTGCTTTTCTTTGTATTAAACGGGGTACCCGGTTGGTCCCAACCCTTTATGGACTGTCTCTCCCTCTTTATCATTACAGAGGGTTTAAAATTATGAAGGGAATTAGCAGGTTAAATTTCGGTTCTTAAACAAGAATTACATGGTGTAGTCATCCAAGGGAATGACAGGCTGATACTGCGTCAAATTTTTTGCGTGCCAACTTGTAGCAGTTAGGGGCCACTAAGATTCACACCATCAAAGATGACGGTGATTTATTTATTTTAATAGAAGAGAGCCCAGGAACGTCCCCAGCCTTGGATCGACCCACACACACTCACAAAACAGAGACAATAAAGCACACTGGGAAAGGCCAACAATTACAAATACAGTATAATGACCCAAAATAATTAATGAAAACCGTAATACCACCCCTGACCCCTTCGGCAATATTACATTTAACATATAAACACAAACACCACACAGCAAAGTCCATATAAACCAAAACGGATGAAGATGAAAAGTGACCAAGATAAGTCCAGCGATCTGTATGTTGAAAGGAAGAAGGAAAAATACTGTCCTACCGGTAGTTACTGACGATGAGGATGAAATCAGATGGTTGATTCAGGAGCGCTCCACTCTTCCGGAAAACCAAAGAATCCAACCACAGTTCTCAGTGCACAGGCAGACAGACGATCCAGACCCCAACAAACGAATACAGTCCAGGACACAAAGATTAGAGTTCCAATAACAACAGGCAGAAATGACAGATAACCACAACACACACCGCACCAAACAAAACAAACTTTTTCCTCCCTTCCTTTTGCCCTCTGCCCTCCTTTTAACTACCTGTGGCCACCTTTGACCCCAGCAGCCCCAGAAAGGACTGCTGGGAAATGCAGTTCTTATAAAGTAGCACTGCTACAAACTGTCCACGTTTACTTGCAGAATTCAACAAAAACAACGTGATGGTATTCAAAAGGGAAACAAAAATGCTGCCCCTTAACACTTGAGCTTGCCCATTCAAAACAACTAGATCAGCTATAATGGGTTGTGGAGCTCTTCTTCTTAGGTCTCGCTTTTATGGCACAGGGACTGGAAGGAGCAGAGTCAGTTGCCCTCACTGTTTCTTTGCAATAAGACAGTTGGTGGCAGTGCCCCGTCTCAGTTTGGAGTGGTAGCACATACCTGAGAATAACTTAGGGGTGACCATCTGATGCGCATATTAGAAAGTTAACTCTTTAAGGCAAATTGACCACAAGAAGAGTCCCATTACAACATGTGGAAGAATGCCAGATGCCAGATGCGTCTTTAAAATAGGGACATGGCAGTGCAGATGGAAGGAAATTGTGCCGAAATGTTGGAAAATATGTCTCAATGCAGGGACTCCGTACTACAATCAGATGTCAGCCTGACTGCATTTGAGGTGTTCTGGGTAAGCATAATGTCCTTTATGTCCCCATCAAGCTCATCCCTGCCCTGCCCTGTTGGCACGTGCAGCCTTTCACTAAGGGACTGGCCGCAGGATCGAAAAGGTGATTGTCTCTATTCATTCTTACCCTCTTTAAATTTCTTATTTTCCAAAGGAAATTCCCAGAGATACGGTAAGAATGGCATAACATTTCCCCAGGAAACTGAATCCCGACACCCACAACAGGAGAACTGGCAAAGCGTTTCTTCTGTGCTGATGAGCGCAAGCCTCCTTACAGCAAATAACAGGTTATGTGATGTCTCTTGATGAAAGAAAGAAAAAGTTGATCAAAAATGATGAAGAGGTGCATCAAGTCTTAATTGCTAATTAGCTGTTTTCCCTGAAAGTGTAATTGAGATGAATGAACGCACATCCCAGCGGTTGGCAATGGTCATTTGCATCCCCTAGTGTTGTTAAAGCAGCATATTAAGTGCTTATAGCTCCCGTCAGGCAGGAAGAGCCGACTGATACACAACAGTCTGATGGCGGCTCCACAGCGTGACGCTTCACTTAGGGAACTCTGGTCTTATTATTCACTGTAATGTGCCACAGATGTTCAGCTCAGCCACAGGTTCAAGCGAAGCCAAGTCAGACCACTGACTCCGAAGGCCAAGTCAAAGGAGAGCCGAGTGCCAGTCAGCCTGTTATAAAAAGAATGCCCCCCCCCTCCCACCTTATGGGATTTGTGTAAATGAGCCATGGCAAGCACCGCAAAGGTCTTCCATTTATTCCCTGGCCCCTCTGCAATCATTCTGCATGTTCTCTCGGGGACTTTTCTGCATGAACTTTAATAGATTTGTATCTTGGGCTGACCCATTGTGAGTGACAAAGTAAATTAGCCCCCACATTGTCGTATTATATGCACATCTGGAGATGACCATGAGTGAAGTTTGAGTAAATGTGGACAGGAACCATTAGATGGCTTCATTGAGTGTCACATTTCTAAGCCAATCCAATGCCTCATAAAGGTGGTGTTTAAAGTAGGGATGGAGATTTTGAATTGCGAAGAACGATGGAGATCTCGTTATCTGGTCCAACAGAGAGCCAGCTTCTGATTATGATGAACTGTCTATAGCTGAGAACCCTCTTAAAAATATCCCTAATCTTTATATATAATCTTCATTTGGATCTTGATCTTTGTTTGTCCGCGAATTCACTGCCTTGTGTGGTGTTCCTTCTGTGTTCAGTAGAGGGCAGTAGTGATGGAGGAGGAGAGGAAGTGAGGGGGAGGATCGTTGGATGAGGTTGGATTGTGGTGATTAAAGAGGATCGAACTAAAGGAGACTATGTGCTGTTTGTACTGGCTGAATACACAACACCTTGGTTGTTACTTTTGTTTACAAACACTGTCGATAGCACTCTTTGTGTTTAGATCTGGCGTCGTCACCGTGCTTTGTGTTTAGATCTGGCGTCGACACCACTCTTTGTGTTTAAATCTGGCGTCGACACCACTCTTTGTGTTTAGATCTGGCATCGACACCTGCTTCGTTGTCGAGACTGTGGTTTTTTGTGTTTCTATTGACCGTCGTTGGCAACACTTCGTCCAAATCAAATGTTCACCCACTTCTTGGAGTCGGCAGTCAGAGTATATAAGTCTGACACACTTCTGTGATTTTCCATCAGTCGGCGTTTAGAGTTCAAGAAGGAAGCATTGGTTCTTCCTTACTCTTTGGATTGCCACAAAGCAACCTGCGAGATTGGAGAAGAGATCGTGAGAGGAAACAGCATCATGAAAACAAGACGGACTGTGAACGGAGAGAAGCAGAAATGCTCCTCCACCACCACATAATTACTATTTGGACAGTGATTCCGAGTAGGCCGTTCCTGTCGAATCAATGTCCAAGGGTTTTGTTTTGTAATTTTGTTTCCCTTATAAAAATCATAATGCTGTGCGACGAAGGGCCCAGTTCACGACTGGCAGCCGCGTTTAAACAGGGAGCCCTTCACAGACAACTTTAACACACGCAACGTAGTTGGGCACACATGGCTAGTAAACATATAAATGTCTTGTGTGTGGAGGGCACACTACATGTGTTAAAAGTAAGCATAGCCTGTTGTAAGGGAAAAACCTTTCTGTAATATCAGGTTATACATTGGCATTCAAAGACATTAATGAGCTAGTGGTAAAAGTGAACAATACAATGTCGCTGTAATGTTCACAGTTACAATAGTGTAGGATGCAAGACGGAAAGAATTGGCAGCTATGCTTATGAAAAAATATGAATGTGTATTCAAAGTAAATGATATGTCACACCCCTTCAAAAGGAGATGGAAAGGACTACAATTGAGAGCTGATAATAAAGAGCTGCAGGAGATGCAGATTTTGATAGTTGACCTCAGTATATGTGCCTAACGACACGACTTCAGCAGAACCATGAATGAGACTGCAAAGCCCCCACGTCTCACTGCATATCTAAATGAATCACTAAAAGAAATTAAAATTACTGCCTAGTTGGGAACACGAACATGCCATGCCATAATGTGGCCGCAGTGTTTTAACACGTTGTATATCCATAGACCACAATGCTTGTCTAAATTCTGTTTGCTGTTTTTATGCCATACAGTAATGCAGTATTCAAAATGACAGAGCGTAGCAAACAGAAGCACATCTCAAACGTGTGGAGCCAAGTACGTCTGTGTGTCTCCTCTGTTGCCGCACACATTACAACTTACAAATTAATGCTGACGCTTCAGTTATTTTGCACTGCCGCGCCCCTGAATTATTAACAGATGTTTTAACTTCCCATTTTCTCTCCTTGTCAGGTCTTTGGTTCAGCTTCCCTTGCTCTCCCCCTGTCTTTCTTACTTATTTTATGTATTTTTCTAATACATGAGTAGAAATGGGACACTGCAACCCTGGACATTTGAAGTGTATGGACTGGAGGAAACTGGGGGTGGGTTTTTAGGAAGATACTCTGTGGATGGAGCTTTTACAGTTCTCCCCAGATGTCTATTCTCATTTGATAAAAACATCTGGATGGATGAGTCTATCAAAGATTTGAAGTCAGAACTACAGCAAGTGAGTGTGTGAGGCTCTTCTAAATGCTTCCTTTGCCTGTTTTGAAAAGGCCTCACCCCAACAGGCTTAACACCAGCTACAATGGCCTGCTTTGACCTATACAGGACTGAAAGAGCTTAATCCTCTACACATTATGCTATATAACCTAGCATTCTGTTAGCTATTTAATGGCTTCTCAGCACTGTCCGACACTATCAACTTCCAGAAAGTGTTCAGAAGCCATTAAGAAGTCAAACAGAATGCTAGGTTATATAGCGCCCTGATGTGTGGAGTAAAAGGTATAAGGAGGTTATGCTGAAGCTTTATAGATAGATAGATAGATAGATAGATAGATAGATAGATAGATAGATAGATAGATAGATAGATAGATAGATAGAAAAGGCACTATATAACAGATAGATAGATAGATAGATAGATAGATAGATAGATAGATAGATAGATAGATAGATAGATAGATAGATAGATAGATAGATAGATAGATAGATAGACTTTATTATTAGTAGTTATTATTTATAGATTTACTTTATTATTATACTTTATAACACACTAGTGAGGCCTCATCTGGAGTACTATGTGCAGTTTTGGTCTCTAACATGTTTCATTGTTTCCTTTCATTTTTCATGTTTATAATGTTTCTATAAAGTGTATAGATTAATGTTCTCCCTTGTATTTCATGGGTGGAGCCTCCAGAGGCAGGGCTACCATGACATCATCCCTCGTAAGCTTGCCCTCTGGCTATTTCAGTCCAAGTAGAAGAAGCGCAGGTTGGTGGCGCATTGACATTGTGATGGAGTTCTTGTAAGTATTGTTTTCTTGGTTTTTAATTATTTCCGCTCTGTTTCTTGGATTCTTCGTTGAATCAGTGTAGACCTGTTATAATATTTTTCTCTGATAAGTAAAATTTATATGGTGGGAGATGTTTTTATGGTTCACTTTCTCCTGCAAGGCAGTTTGATATTTCAAGACATTTAAGGTTGTTTTTTTAGAACACTAGAACAATCTAGATGAGAACAGGCCATTCAGCCCAATAAAGCTGTCCAGTCCTATCCACTGTCACACATGTGCACATGGGAGGCAGCTAAAGGGCTTGAGTATGGGCAGTTCCGAGGCATGCTGGGATGTGGCAGAGTGCACTGACTCTTTTTTTCCCTTTCCTGTAGTCCATTCACGGGAGATCCCACCTGGCTCTCTTGATGTCACTTCCAGGACCGAGCCTATGGAAGAAGACCTTGCAGGCTCCGGCCCCTGTGATGTCACGTCCGGGCTCAAACCAATGGCTGAAGTCTATGAGCCCAATCCCTATGATCTCATTTCCTGTCTTCCCCTTTAAAAACCTGCACCTTTTCCCTATTCCCTCAGTTCTGTCTTGGACTCGGTTGTGTGCACATCAGTGCTGTATTCATTTAAAAAACGACTTCTTTTGCCAAACCTTTCTATGACTCTGTGTCGAGTTTGTGACACCACTTAATTCCTCCAAAATAACATCAAGTCAAGTTTTAAAGGTCCTTAAAGTCCTTCTTTCTATCATACTACTTGGTCACATATTTCATGTTTGTGCACTTCTCTATGTGATGAAAAACTTCAAGCATGTCTCCTCTTAATCTTGTTTTCCTTAAACTGTAAAGGCTCAGCTCTGTTAATCTTTCCTCATAACTCATCTCCTGTAGCCCTGAATCAGCCTTGTCGCTTTTCTTTGGACCTTCTCCAGTGCTGTTGTGTCGTTTTTGTAGCCTGGAGACCAAAATTGAACACAGGACTCCAGATGAGGCCTCACCAGTATGTTATAAAGCTTGAGCAGAACCTCCTGTGATTTGTACTCCACACATCAAGGCGCTATATAACCTGACATTCTGTTAATGGCTTCTGAACACTGTCTGTCAGTTGATAGTGTTGAGTCCACTAAGACTCTTAAATCCTTCTCATAAGGTGTACTCTCAATTTTCAGACTTGCCATTGTGTATTTAAACCTAACATTTTTACTTCCTGAATGTGATACTTTACATTTACTTACATTAAATTTAATCTGCCACAAACCTGCCCAAGCCTGTATGCTGTCCAACTCCCTCTGTAATGATTCAATGGAGTCGAGATTATCTGCCAGTTCATCTAGGGTATTAATTCTAACGTTACCAGCTTGTTTTTTATACCCCTGTCCAAATCATTTATATACATATATTAAAAATAACAGTGGCCCTAGCACTGACCCCTGCTGGTCACCACTCTTAACACCAGCCAGTTCTGATGAGGTTCCTTGCACCATCACCCTCTGTTTCCTGAGTCTGAGCCAATTCTGCACCCATTTACACACAACACCCTGAACTCCCACTTCTTTTAGTTTAATTCGGCACCACTTTTACAGCACGGTGTCACCGTCACTGCGCTGGGACATTGGGATCCACATTCAGACCACAGGGTAAGCACCTCCTTTTGGCCTCACCAACACAATTTCCAGCAGCAGCCCCAGCTTTTCCTGGCTCGTCTCCCATCCAAGTACCGGCTGGGCCCGAACAAGCTTAACTTCAGATGGATGACCTCTTCTGAAATGCAGGTGGTATGGCTGCTTGCTTTCAGTAGGTTTTAGTCAGATTTGTACATCTGGTTGTTTGGCATTTCTTAACTGACCCTGTGTAAGTGAGTCCCGTGATTCTTTCCAGTGCTACTTAATTTAAGAGGGATTTGGGTTAAGAGGGTTTGGTAATGTTATATATTATGTAATGAAGGTCCAGATGAAGAGCCTTGAGGGTGAAGTCTCCATAATTTCATTTGTATCTGAATGGAGTATGCAGTTCAACTCCTGGTCCAGGCCTTGTTCTTGTCATGAATGGATTACTGAAACTCTTTACTGGCAGGAGTGTGTCACCAGACTTCTGCAGATGATTCAAAATGTGGAGTACTTCAGGTGTTCAGAAAACTCCTCTGTTCAGATTGCTACACTGGCTCCCTGTAGCAGCACATATTAAGTTCAGATCATTGATGGTTTCCTAAGAGCAGTCAACAGGTCAGCACCTATATATATGGAGACATTTGTGAGGTCCTGTGCTCCTTCTCACCCCCTCACCCCTTCTCATGAACAATGTCTGGTGATGCCACCTCAATGCGGCATTAAATCTCAATCCAGACTCTTCATGTATTGCTCCTGGTTGTTGGAACAAGCTGCCCACCTCCATTCGAACGTCAGACTCCCTCAATGTGTTTAAAAAAGCATTTGAAGACCCTCTTGTTTAGTTAATTTCCGTCTAACTGATGTTATAATCCAGGAATCGTAACTCGTTTGTACTTTGTTTTGAGCTCTTCACTTGTGATGGTAAATCACTGATCCCCAAACAGTCCCCCATTCTGGTGTTTACTCAGTTAAGTTGACCTCTTTTGTAAGTCGCTTTGGATTAAAGCATATGCTAAGCAAATAAATGGAATTGCAATATAAATGTATGCATGTAACTCAGAAACATATAGTTGACCTAGCATATCAAAAGTGTCCTACGCACATAAAACCCCATCTTCATCATGAAAGACGTTATAGTGCAAAGGCTATAAAGTTCTATAAAAGTATAAAGGCTTGCGATAGTCCCCTTTAAAGGTGACAGCATGGCTGCATCAGCATCTCTTATCATGACTCTGACCTGAGCCTCTGTTGCTCCTCTTCAATCCGTGCAAATGAAAGAATCACGTGGCCTGCGTGATTCTTGCTCGAGTCCTCCAGTTCATTATCTTATGCCTGTAAGTTATTATTACGGCTGCTGACATAAACATGTCAAAACGGTGGCCATAAGGGCTCTGCACGACCTAAGCCTGTAGCTGATCGCTGCGCGAGAGGAGGCAATTAGCAGCAGCTTCTCAAGTAGCCTTTCTCCTACTTGTAAGGCTCATAATTGGGAAGCGACCGACCATTAGGATTAGGAGCAGATTTTTTTTCGGTGCACTTTATTTTCGCTCGATTTGGAGAGTTAGTTTGTTTTTTCTTTTTCTTTTTTTTTACCCCCTCATTGCCTGTTGATCCGTCCCAAGTTTCCTCAAAGTGTGTTCTTCTTCTAAGCCTGGCTAAGATCTGGGCTTTGGGTGCATACGGCTTCTAACTCCTTGGAGATCTCATTGCGATCGGCGTCTCCTTCTTCGTGTACCCTCGCATTCTTCTTTATAGGACACAGTAATACATTTACTGCACAGATGATGATTAACAGAAAAATAAACGTTTAGAAGCCTTGTGAAGTAAACACTCTGAGATGCCTTGGGCACAGAAATGCCTATCCAAGATCAACAGCAACCACGAAAATGAACATCAAGGTCCATCTCTTGGAATGTTCAATCACTGAGGGCAATTCCACCATTTCTACTGGTGGTTTGTCCAGGTGTAAAAGATGTTGGAGCTTTACTGCCAGAGTTCGACTTTCTAAAACCCTCCTTTGATGTGAGTAGTGACCGTTTTTTGATGGGTGGCAGGGGCGGGGCCCTGTACCCTGTCTCAGTACCACTGAGCAGATGGCAAGAACCTGGACAGGGTGCAGTTCCATCACAAGATACACTCATAAACTCAACCACATTGGGTCATTTTGGAGTTACCGATTAACCAGCACTCAACAGGGATGCGAGAGGTTAGCCAAAACTCTGTCACAAGTTATCCACACCCAAAAGTCGAGGACAGACCACCAGAGCTCGATTTTGGCTTGTTACAGCATGCATACAATGAAGAAAGACAATATATAGGAAATATGGTCACACAAGTGACTTGGCAAAACCCTGTCAAGGTGCCTGTGAAGACCACCGGGGGCACTTCTTCTAGTCATTGTGTGTGGTAGACCATGGGATATGCTAATACCACTAGAGGGCAGCATCTTTATAAATAACAGGAATTGTCGTGATAGAAGAAAAGCCCTGGACGCTAGGCAGCCAGGGAGCATTTCTAGATATGATTGACTGTTCAGCAACTTAAAAAAATTAAAATATTATATTACATATATATTTAATACTTAATATAAAATAAAATATATATTGTGGAGGGGTGAATAATTGCAGGGTTAGTCCCAAAAGTGTTAGAATCCCAACAGGGTCACCCCTTTTAATTCTTAAACCATTACAACTCAGAATCAGGCACTCGAGGGCACAAAACAGAAATCAAACAAGGCTGCCTTCTTGGCTTCATGGAAGTGTTTGGCTCTCGAGAGAAGGTCAATCACGGGAAGCTCCATCCTTCCATGAAGTTAGGGACCAAATGAGACTTTTGTAGCCCTACAGCTGGAAGGGGTGGGTTTACTTTCCTTCAAGGGGCTTCATCTCACAGCTGCAAAAGAGAGAAAAGACAAGACTGTTAGCAACAGCGCCCCCCCCCCCCCCACCTCCACCCCGTTCCCCAAAATACCTGTGACGATAAGGTGTTCCTCTGACGTGCATGTGTGACAATATATTATACTAGCTGTCGCTCGCCGTAGCATACGCTGGTGTAAGAATAGGAACGGAAAACGGTGAGAAAGGAAACGTCTTAAAATCTGTCCCAATGTAATGCAACGAAATCTACTGCCCTATGTCGTAGTGAGAGTGCATTGCCTTCGTCAACCGTTTGTGTCAAGAAATAACCCACTGATAGGAACAGGCAGTTGCCGGATCCCGGAATAGAGATGACGTTGTACAAAAACCTGTCGACAGAGAAGATACTGTCGTTCATTTTATAACAAAGGCTTAGGAAACAACCGCCGCAGTATAACGAAAATACGAAGGAGCGAAACCAATAGCAAGGAGCGAAACCAATGCCAATGGTCGACAGAGTACCTTTCTGTAGCAGGCTATGGAAAAGACTCCCAGGTGCACACATGGCTGAAGTGAAAGGTCATGCGGTCAGGCTAGATATAGGGCGGTGACGTGACACCAATGGGGTCATGGGAGAGGAGCAGGGAATGCGGTAGTGTGAAGAAGGAATAGGAATCGAGAAAAGCGGCGTGGGGGTGTATGGGAGGCCTCAGGCAGCGTGGAGAAGGGTTTGGAAGAGCAGGAATAGGACTCGAGAAATGGCGTGTCGGCTGCGTGTGGGTGGGACCAGTTTTGAAGAGAAGCCACAGGCAGCATGGGGAAAGGTTTGGAAGAGGACAAATAGCAATCGAGAAATGCCGTGTGGGATGCGTGTGGGCGGGACCACTTTTGAACAGGGAGCAGGACGAACCAGAAGAGAAATATATATAAGAGATTCACATGAATTATAAACCACACTATAATGTATCCTACTCGCTACAGTATTATTATCGACAAATAAAAAAAACACAGCTAGTTTTCCTTTTTTGGTATTGTCACCAAATTTCAATCAAATCAGTTAATGCATTTTTTAGATTTTGGGATATTCAGATTTCATAATGTAAGTGTTGCCTAAATGCTGAGATATCAAAATGTCCTTTGCTAGTGGAGATCTACTAACCTATTGTACAAATTTCAGCTTTTTAATTAAACGAGAAATAGTGTTGGGTGTTGAGTGAATTGGTCAGTATATATATCTTGTCAAGCTTGGGTCACTAAGATGCACAGGAGACTGGAAAAAAGGGAACAAGTTTCCGAGGGAAAAAATGTCTTTACTACCGAACTGGCAGTTACAAAAATGAGACCCATTCCAGACAGGGTTTGTCAACAGCAGAAAGGGACACTGGAAGCGGCTGTCAAACGTGGCGCTTCAGCTTCAGACCGCCGTGTAACGGTCAGGGGCCGCTAAGATTCACACTGTCAAGGATGACGGTGATTTATTTATTTTAATAGAAGAGATCCCAGGAACGTCCCCAGCCTTGGATCGACCCACACACACTCACAACAGAGACCAGTAAAGCACACTGGGAAAGGCAAACAATTAAGAATATAATGAAACAAAATTAACTAAATGAAAACAGTAATACCACCCCTGACTCCTTCGGCGATATTACATTTAACATATAAACACAAACCCCATACAGCAAAGTCCATGTAAACCAAACCGGATGAAATGAGAGGTGATGCGGTTAAGTCCAGCGATCTGTATGTTGAAAGGGTGAAAGAAACACAGTCCTACCGGTAGGTACTGAAAGGATGAAATCGGATGGATGGTTCAGGAACGCTCCACTCTTCCGGAAACCAATGAATCCCACACAGTCTTCAGTGCACAGGTAGACAGACGATCCTGACCCCAACAAACGAACACAGTCCAGGACACAATGATTAATTAAAGTTCCAATAACAGCAGGCAGCATGACAGATAAACGCGACACACAACGCAACAAAACAAAACAGACTCTTTTCCTTTTGCCCTCTGCCCTCCTTTTAACTACCTTTGACCACCTTTGACCCCAGCAGCCCCTGACAGGACTGCCGGGAGATGCAGTTCTTATTTAGTAGCACTGCTACAAAGTCCTCCTCATCAAGCGGGTTTAATGGCTCGGAGGCAGCAACTGGAGCAGAGGCAGTCTGAGGGAGAGAGGACAGGAGAGTGAGCTGCTAGGTTGGGCAGGGGCTCAATCTTTTAAATGTTCCAAGCCTCGTATGAGAACCACGTCACATGGCAAGCCTGCAGCTGATCCTGCAAAGGGGACGGGTAAGGGTGTGTCTAGTTCTCATTGAAATACTGTTTAAAAGGGAGTTAATGAAGGGCACCGTTCTTTGCCATAGTTTTTCTGTTAAGAGCGGTGACACCGGTCACAATAATATATAAATATATTTAGGGGCGGAGTGCTGGCTCTGAGGCTAAGGATTGGTGGCTCTGAGGCTAAGGATCTGCGCTGGTATCCCAAAGGTTGCCGGTTCGAATTCCCGTCACTACCATAAAGGCCACTGCTCTGCTGGGCCCTTGAGCAAGGCCCTTAACCTGTAATTGCTCCAGGGGCACTGTACAATGGCTGACCCTGCGCTCTGACCCCAAGGGGTATGTGAAAACTACCAAATTCCTAATACAAGAAATTGTATAAGGCGAAACAAAGAACAAAAAAATATATATATATATATATAGTGAGCAAGAGAGAGATATCTCTCTATTATAAAAAAAAATCTTGGGAGGGAGATGAGGGAGACGAGACAAGATCTTCTTAGAAGACACTTTTGACGTCACGCGAGACAAGGCAGTTAGACAAAAGGACAGCTGCTGTACAGGCTTTTAAATGATCGACGTGCAGCACGACAAGCAGAACATGCAGCTCACCAGCAGCAGCAGCAAGACAGCAGCTGATCCTACCACAACTCCTTAGCGTGCGTTCAGCCCCCACCCCACCCCCCCCTTCACAACGTGAGCAGCATTATACGTCCCACGAAAAAGACATTTAACCACGCCGGGATCCGGAAATAAAAGACAAAGAGTAGATGTCAAAGTAGAACGTCGTAAAGAAGTCAAAAATGTTGGCGTGGTACACTTGCACAGCAGGTCTTCTCTGATCTTCTAAGAAGACACATTGAAGTCCCGCGAGACTACTTGCACGGAAGACACTTTGAAGTCCTAGGAGATTACTTGCACATCACACCCTACTTACAAACAATTAATCTGAGACACTTTAACGTCCTGTGAGACAAAGAAGTGAGACAAAAGGACAGCTGCTGCACAGGAGGCACCAACACCGCAGCAGAGATGCTGACACCCCAGAAGGGCTCAGTCAAGGACCCTTACCCAGTTGGAAAGTCAGAATGCTGGAACGACAGGGGGAGATAAGTCATATGAACTGTTCACTCCCCTGAGACACTAGAGGCAGCATCCCTGGTCTGTGGTATCTGTACAGACAGCTGGTGGGCATGCTGGGAACTGTAGTCCCACAGATTGGCCCTATTGGGTTCCAGGGGTGTTGCCAGGGAGTGCGGCAGGGACTTGTGCACCCTACTTTTGGAGGCTTCTGTCCGACCCAGAAGTACTTCCGATGAAGTTTGCCCTGTTACAGGATGTACTCTTCTCTTGTATAAGAGGGGCAGGTCTGCCTCATTCAGATCAAGTGGGAGTCAGGAGAGGAGCTGGACAACATTCACTGGGGCAAAGTGGAGGAGAGATGAAAAGAGAGAGAATTGCACTGCTATACTGTGTTAAAAGAGAGAATAACCCATTAAAGGTGGTCTTTTTAATAAATATGAATATTCTGAACTTGAGACTGTGTCTGTCGGGTGGTGTTTGGGATTTGAGGTGCTCCACGGGTCAGGCAGAAGTCTATCAAAGAGGTCATACTGATCCCTTATAGCTCCCTCTGGTGGCACCCAATAACCCAATAGTAATTAGCACTGCTGCCTCATAAGCTCCAGAGACAGCACAGTTTCTCAGTGGTAGCATTGCCTGATCACAGCAAGGAGACCAGGCTTTGTGCTCTGTGTGCTCCATGTTTGTGTGGGTCTCCTCCAGGTGCTTAGGGTTTCCTCCCACAGTCCAAAGACATGCAGGTTAGGCGGATTGGTGTTGCAAAATTAGCCCTAGTGGGAGTGTGTGTGCTCATCCTATGATGGACTGGTGCCCTGCCCGGGTGCTGTTCCTGTCTTGGTGATTGCTGGGATAGGCTCCATCTGCCCTGTAACTCTTCCCTGGATAAGTGGGTTAGAAAAATTTATAACATAATATATCCATCCATCTTCCAACTAGCTATTGAAGGTTTTAGGGTGGTGTTTATCCCAGCAACTTTGGGAAGGAACTGGGGTGCCAGTTCATTGCAGGACACACACCCACGTCAAATAATTTACCCTCAGTAATAGAGCACGGTGGTGTAGTGGTTACTGCTGTAGACTGACACCTCCTGAAATTTGGCTTTAGTTTTCAGGACAGATACAATTTGTCCACAGAATGAATGAAACTGTTTCTAAAAAATCAAATGGCAAATCTTTAGCCAAAGAAAACTCACCAGTATAAACCCCAAATCAGACACTTGGCAATTTCCACATGGTAATGTCTGTAACCCTGGAAGATGTTATTGCTTATTTTATTGCATAGATCATATTTATTGTTTTCTGTATATACTATATAATGCCATTCCTATCTATATACCATGTCTATCTATTGTATAGTGTCTTTCATATCTACAGTTAGGTCCATAAATATTTGGACACAGACAACTTTTTTCTAATTTTGGTTCTGTACATTACCACAATGAATTTTAAATGAAACAACTCAGATGCAGTTGAAGTGCAGACTTTCAGCTTTAATTCAGTGGGGTGAACAAAACGATTAAATAAAAATGGGAGGCAACTAAAGCATTTTGTGAACACAATCCCTTCATTTCAGGGGCTCAAAAGTAATTGGACAATTGACTCAAAGGCTATTTCATGGGCAGGTGTGGGCAAGTCCGTCGTTATGTCATTATCAATTAAGCAGATAAAAGGCCTGGAGTTGATCTGAGGTGTGGTGCTTGCATGTGGAAGATTTTGCTGTGAACAGACAACATGCGGTCAAAGGAGCTCTCCATGCAGGTGAAAGAAGCCATCCTTAAGCTGCGAAAACAGAAAAAACCCATCCGAGAAATTGCTACAATATTACGAGTGGCAGAATCTACAGTTTGGTACATCTTGAGAAAGAAAGCAAGCACTGGTGAACTCAGCAACACAAAAAGACCTGGACATCCACGGAAGACAACAGTGGTGGATGATCGCAGAATCATTTCCATGGTGAAGAGAAACCCCTTCACAACAGCCAACCAAGTGAACAACACTCTCCAGGGGGTCGGCGTATCGATATCCAAGTCTACCTTAAAGAGAAGACTGCATGAAAGTAAATACAGAGGGTGCACTGCAAGGTGCAAGCCACTCATAAGCTTCAAGAATAGAAAGGCTAGATTGGACTTTGCTAAAGAACATCTAAAAAAGCCAGCACTGTTCTGGAAAAACATTCTTTGGACAGATGAAACCAAGATCAACCTCTACCAAGAAAAAAGTATGGAGAAGGCGTGGAACAGCTCATTATCCAAAGCATAGCACATCATCTGTAAAACACGGTGGAGGCAGTGTGATGGCTTGGGCGTGCATGGCTGCCAGTGGCACTGGGACACTCGTGTTTATGGATGATGTGACACAGGACAGAAGCAGCCGAATGAATTCTTAGGTGTTCAGAGACATACTGTCTGCTCAAATCCAGCTAAATGTAGTCAGACTGATTGGGCGGCGTTTCATGATACAGATGGACAATGACCCAAAACATACAGCCAAAGCAACCCAGGAGTTTATTAAAGCAAAGAAGTGGAAAGTTCTTGAATGGCCAAGTCAGTCACCTGATCTTAACACAATTGAGCAGGCGTTTCACTTGTTGAAGACTAAACTTCAGACAGAAAGGCCCACAAACAAACAGCAACTGAAAGCCGCTGCAGTAAAGGCCTGGCAGAGCATTAAAAAGGAGGAAACCCAACATCTGGTGATGTCCAGGAGTTCAAGACTTCAGGCTGTCATTGCCAGCAAAGGGTTTTCAACCAAGTATTAGAAATGAGCATTTTATTTCCAGTTATTTAATTTGTCCAATTACTTTTGAGCCCCTGAAATGAAGGGATTGTGTTAAAGAATGCTTTAGTTGCCTCACATTTTTATGCAATCGTTTTGTTCACCCCACTGAATTAAAGCTGAAAGTCTGCACTTCAACTGCATCGGAGTTGTTTCATTTAAAATTCATTGTGGTGATGTACAGAACCAAAATTAGAAAAAAGTTGTCTCTCTCCAAATATTTATGAACCTAACTGTATCTATTATATAGCGCCTTTCATAACTATCTCTATTGTATAGTGCTTTTCAGATCTATCTATGACATAGCATATTTCCCATCTATCTATCTATCTATCTATCTATCTATCTATCTATCTATCTATCTATCTATCTATCTATCTTATCCTGCCAACTATACCAAAATGAATATCTGTCTGTCTATCTATCTATCAATGGCTTGTCTTAGCAATCAAATAAAAGGCAGTCTAAAAAGTCTCTCCCAGTTCATTGGCTTGGCTGTAGCCTGACAAAAGTCTCCAGTTTTTCATGTGGTTTAATGGCAGCTGTGATTGTTCCACTAGGTGGCAGTGTTACACTCGCTTATACATTGTTCTGAGAAAGACCCTCAGGATTTCCTACTATTACTGAGTCCAACAGAAATATATGTTACTTTAAAGCGTGGTCTTCAACTCTGTCCAAACAGTAAGTCCTCTTTGTTCCCCAATCCTATTCATCATAGGACACCCCTACCCTGACATGGTGTGCCTCAAATGAAGCAAATCCTTTCCAGGCATAACTATGTGAAAAAAATAGGGAGAGGTGGAACCATTCATCTGCATATCCTAGCTGACATGACATTAGATTTTGCTTTGTGCTTGTCTGTGATTAAATGATAGAATTTCTTACATATTCTTTAATAATATTGTCTTTTCTTCAGACGCTGCTCCTGTGCTCTCACACGCCCACCTATGCTATGCCCTGCTGGGTCAGTTTAGAGTTGCCAGGCAGGTTAATTGGCACATCATAGGATGTAGGGAGAAACTGGGCGACCCTAAAACAAAAAAATCACTTCACAGAGGCAGAAATTCTAATAAAGGATCTGTAAAGAGTCGCACACCTCGTCCTACCTGCCTGCTAATGAGCTGGGACTCCTTCTGATATTTGTACCTCAGGTTCAGGAGGAGCTTTGGGCATTTTGCTCTGACTCCTAGGAAGGGGGGCACTCTGGGGGCACTCTGTGTCCTTGCTCTTCTGTATGAGGAAGGTTGCCCGGCCTTGCTATGTAGCACTCATGTACTTTTTATTTTCATATTACGCCCTTCACTTCATTCTTTAACTGATTTTACCTTTAATGTATGTAATTGAATGACTAACTCACTTGTTTTCTGGCCCAACACTTCAGGCCAGCTTTGGTCCAAAATGTCCTTCCTGGCTTTGCTGGTCCATAATTGATGCCTCTAATTGCAGCTGTTTTCTTCTTCAGGTGTTCGTCTTTCTTCTTTAACAAAAAATAGTCTCAAAGTCACAGGTGGTACAGTGGTAGTGCTGCTGCTTTGCCGTAAGGAGAATGTGGAAGATTGTGGGTTCGATTCCCTGTGTGGATAGCGCTTTGAGTACTGAGAAAAGCGCTATATAAATGTAATGAATTATTATTAACTTACAACCACAGATCAACTTATTTTTCCAGTAATGTCTTTACCGAAAAAAACATTTTGACTCGTTAGCAAGTGAACTGATTGCACCAGGTGATACATTATTTTGAATTATAATGTCTATTTTTGCTCCCTTCATAGCTTTTAGAGTCTAGGATTACATTTTTGTAGTCCCTTTTTTGTTTTCAACTTGTTATGATAAAGTTAATTGTTGTTAATGTCTTGTTCTCCAGTTTATGCAACTCTCCAAGTAGCGTGACGTGACTATGTCTGTCCATCACTGACATCATGGGAGGTTACACTATAAATATGGCAGCAGTCACATCACATCACTTTGGATTCTGGTTGAGCCCTTTGGTTTTGATTGCGTGATCTTCCTTCCTTCTCAGTTGTGACCTCCACCTGTCCTCAAGTACGATTTATTGGTTTACGTTCTTCATCTCCTGGTCCTTCCCTTTTGCTGTCAATAATCCTCAGAGACTACGTGTCTCATAGCAGGTTTAGGTATTGCAAGTCCTACCTGGAGTTTGCTCCTTTTCCTTGTATCCATTTGCTTTAATTTGTCGAACTTTTCTGTTTTTCCTTCCACAACCCTAAATGTGTGACGGCTAACTGAGTGCGAATGTTTGCCCTGCAGTGAACTGGCACTCACTCCCATCCTGGTTTGATTCCTATTGTGGAAGTTTGAACATAGAGCCGCATTAATTAGTTAACAAATACGAAGTTTATTAAACATAATGGGATTCAGAAATTCAGTTCTTTTAAATATTTGAAATTCGACCTTCATCCATATTTGTATTTTTTATCTGTAGTCGTCCTCCTTCACATCATACAAGGTTTAACTGCTGATAAGTTAGCATTTTTGAAACAACAAACAAGGGCTGGACACGTATGGTTGCTTTACAACTTAACATATAATGTTTGGTAATTAGGAAAATAATTCATTAGTCCTTAACTGTCATTAACAGGTCCACTACCAGGACTGACCTTATTAAAATACTGTACAGGGTAAGGAAGGGTTTGCTGCAGTTTCAGTCCTTGAGACAATGGGTCAGCTACAAACCACAAAACGAATTTCATTAATTATACCGCATTCAACTAAAACTCACAACTCGGAATTTATGACTTCTGACTCAGAAAACATGCCTAGAATACAGAAATCCTACTCGCACACTTGTGTCTAAGGCTCTTAAATCAGAGTTTGTCCAACTATCAGATGACATATGACATCAGTCCAAAATGGTGAAGTACAGTGCGAACAGGAAGGACAGTAAACAAATTCAAAGAAGGAAACACGTGTCTATTGGGCACGTGCCACTAGTGGACACTACAAGCTGGACCTGCTTCATCCAAATATCAATGACTTTCAGTAGAAACCTGTGGGACAATCTGAGCAGGTCTGACCTCGGCTTACTGTTAGTGACCGCAGCAGCTCTCTGTTATCCAAGCCAGGCAATTGTATGTGTGTTTGGTGGGTTGTTGCTTGTTTTTAATGTTTTATCTATTTATTTATTTTTTGAAGCTTCTGTAGAATTTTAATTTCCTCTTGGGGACAAATGAAGTATAATTGAATCTATTTATCAAATAGTGCCTTTTCTATCTATCAATCAATCTACTATATAGTGCCTTTCACATCTATCTGTCTATTATAGAGTTCCTTTCACTTCTGTCTGCCAATGTATCTATTATTTAGTACCTATACTATCTATAAATCATATAGTGCCTTTCTCATCTATCCCTCTGTCTACTATATAGACTCAGCCATCTATTATGTAGTGCCTTTCACATTTATTTTAATGTCTTTATCTATCTATCTATCCATCTATTTATCATATAGTGCCTTTTCTATCTATCCATCTATCTACTATATAGTACCTTCCACATCTACGTATATATTCATCTATCTATTATAAAGTGCCTTTTCTATCTATTCATCTATCTATCTATCATACAGCACCTTTTCTATCTATCCATATATCTATAATATAGTGCCTTTCACATCTGTCTATCCATGTATCTATTATAGAGTGCCTTTCCTATCTGTCTGTTATGTAGTGCCTTTCTCATCTATCCATCCATCTGTCTACTATATAGACTCAGCTATCTATTATATAGTGCCTTTATTATATAGTGCCATAACTATTATATAATGTCTTATCTATCCATCAACCATACAGTGATTTTTCTATGTCTATGCACATATCTATTATATAGTGCCTTTCGCATCTATCTATCTATCTATCTATCATATAGTGCCTTCATATCTATCTATCTATCTATTATATAGCACCTTTCATGTCTATCTATCTGTCTATCTATCTATCATCTTTCATATCTGTCTATCTGTCTAATAGACAGTGTCTATCTACTATACACTATAGTGCCTTTCACATCTATCTATCTATCTATCTATCATATAGTGCCTTTTATATCTATCTATCTATCTATCTATTATATAGCACCTTTCATATCTATCTATCTATCTATCTATCTATCTATCTATCTATCTATCTATCTATCTATCATCTTTCATATCTGTCTAATAGACAGTGTCTATCTACTATACACTATAGTGCCTTTCACATCTATCTATCTATCTATCTATCTATCTATCATATAGTGCCTTTTATATCTATCTATCTATCTATTATATAGCACCTTTCACATCTATCTATCTATCTATCTATCTATCTATCTATCTATCATCTTTCATATCTGTCTAATAGACAGTGTCTATCTACTATACACTATAGTGCCTTTCACATCTATCTCCTAATCTACTTTATAGGTTTATTTTATTTATCAGGAGAATTTTCTTTAAATGAATCACCTCCATGGCAGCACGGTGGCACAGTGGTAGCGCTGCTGCTTTGCAGTTAGGAGACCTGGGTTCACTTCCCAGGTCCCCCCTGCGTGGAGTTTGCATGTTCTCCCCGTGTCTGTGTGGGTTTCCTCCCACAGTCCAAAGACATGCAGGTTAGGTGCATTGGCGGTCCTAAATTGTCCCTAGTGTGTGCTTGGTGTGTGGGTGTGTGTGTGTGCGTGTGCCCTGCGATGGGCTGGCACCCTGCCCAGGGTTTGTTTCCTGCCTTGTGCCCTGTGTTGGCTGGGATTGGCTCCAGCAGTCCCCGTGACCATGTAGTTAGGATATAGCGGGTTGGATAATGGATGGATGGATGGATGAATCACCTCCAGATCCATAATACTGAATGTTGAGAAGGTAACCGTTAGCGTTACCAGACCGAGCAGTTACAGGCAAAGTGTTGTTTGCTTGATACACGCTCCTGTTTATATTTTGCACTCAATGGTTTGGGCAGTTTTTTATTTTTAATTGCATATTCCTGTTTATCACAGCCAAGAGCATAACAATCTCTTTTAGATATGCCAGCCTACTCTTTGTGCCTTTGTTGCTCATCGATTCCTTCCTCTTCCAGACTACAGTATTATTAGTCATCGTTTGATGTTAAAACACCACTTGGGTGGTGCAAACACGCGGAGGTTGCAAATGACACAATTGTGACTTGCAACTTCCCAGCTCCGCTGTATGATGAGTGCAGCATCTTTTTCATGATTTGCTTACCTAATCAGATACAATTAAACAAAATGCCAGCCTTGTTTTGAACCAATAAATGTCTAAACAATGGGTAAAATAAGAAGATCACACAGATCACAGCGTCACAGATCACAGCGTCACAGATCACAGCGTCACAGATCACAGCGTCACATCCCAGAGTGAAAAAACTGGACGTGGCCTAAAGAAATGCATTTATCTTTTATGTGACATTACCTCTGTAAAAACACCGTGTGAAACAAAGTTCATAACGATAGAATTAAAAGGCAATAAAGCAAAATTAACAAAAGGTAAATATTCATATTGACAAACATAATACATTTCACAGACTCAGTCATGAACTCAGATTCATTTAAAATTCTTTTCTGAAGAAAAGAAATGTTCTCTGTTACGTTTTATTTTTTTAACGTGGGGAATTTTTCAGCATGTTAAAAGTTCCATTAAGAAGAGCCTTTCAAACGATTAAAATATTAATGTCATTAGTTTTAAAATCCCTGTGACGCCATGTCGTTCAGAGGTGTGGTTGCTACATGCATTTGAGGTTGCTAACGGCGGTCCTCCAGAGGTTGTGACCCGTGACATCATCAGCACGACAACATAAATGGTCACCATTTTGAACTGACCGCTGCCCAACATGGCGGATTCCTAAACACTATAGTTTGTGCGTATATTTTTGATTTTGTTCTCTGACTTCATTTCTGATTACCCCTTTGTTTTTGGTTGTTAGAAATCTTTACAGTTAAAAGTTCTTTACCAGATGTGCCTTCTTTGTCCATTTCCTGGTCCTCGTCTAAGCCCTCCACACAACCCCAGGGTGACAGAATGTTATCTTCTGCTTGATGCTACCAGAATAGCCTCCAGGCCCACCATGACCATGACATGACATGAACTGGTTTGAAGATGCATTCTCTGCAGGCATAACATTTGACAGTAGGTTATATGAGTAATTTTAATAGCAAAAATAAATTAAATGTCTTCTTAAAGTACTTCATATAGACAGTGGGGGAGGCACACTAACCACCATCAATGTGCAGCATCCACCTGGATGATGTGACGGCAGCCATTTTTACCCCATTTCTTGCTCACCACATATTAGCTGTTCAGTGATGAAGGGGTGAGATAGATAGATATGGTCATATGAAAAAGTTTGGGAACCCCTCTCAGCCTGCATAATAATTTACTCTACTTTCAACAAAAAAGATAACAGTGGTATGTCTTTCATTTCCTAGGAACATCTGAGTACTGCGCTGTTTTCTGAACAAAGATTTTTAGTAAAGCAGTATTTAGTTGTATGAAATTAAATCCAACCAACCATTCATCCATTATCCAACCTGCTTTATCCTAACACAGGGTCACGGGGATCTGCTGGAGCCAATCCCAGCCAACACAAGGGGCAAGGCAGGAACCAATCCCCGGGCAGGACGCCAGCCTACCGCAGTGAAATTAAATCAAATGTGAAAAACTGGCTGTGCAAAAATGTGGGTCCCCTTGTCATTGTGCTGATTTGAATGCCTGTCACTGCTCAATGCTGATTACTTGCAACACCAAATTGGTTGGATTAGCTGGTTAAGCCTTGAACTTCATAGACAGGTGTGTCCAATCATGAGATATAAAGGTATTTAAGGTGGTCAGTTACAAGTTGTGCTTCCTTCCCTTTAACTCTCCTCTGAAGAGTGACAGCATGGGATCCTCAAAGCAACTCTCAAAAGATCTGAAAACAAAGATTGTTGAGTCTCCTGGTTTAGGGGAAGGCTACACAAAGCTATCTCAGAGGTTTAAACTGTCAGTTTCAACTGTAAGGAAAGTAATCAGGAAATGGAAGGCCACAGGCACAGTTGCTGTTAAACCCAGCAGGTCTGGCAGGCCAAGAAAAATCCAGGAGCGGCATATGAGCAGGATTGTAAGAATGGTGACAGACAACCCACAGTTCACCTCCAAAGACCTGCAAGAACATCTTGCTGCAGATGGTGTATCTGTACATCGTTCTACAATTCAGCACAATTTGCACAAAGAACATCAGTATGGCAGGGTGATGAGAAAGAAGCCCTTTCTGCACTCACACCACAAACAGAGTCACTTGTTGTATGCCAATGCTCATTTAGACAAGCCAGATTCATTTTGGAACAAAGTGCTTTGGACTGATGAGACACAAATTAAGTTATTTGGTCAAAACAAAAAGTGCTTTGAATGGCAGAAGAAGAACACCGCAATCCAAGGAACACACCTGCTACCTACTGTCAAATTTTGTGGAGGTTCCATCATGCTGTGGTGCTGTGTTGCTAGTTCAGGGACTAGGGCCCTTGTTAAAGTCGAGGGTCGGATGAATTCAACCCAATATCAACAAATTCTTCAGGATAACGTTCAAGCATCAGTCACAAAGTTCAAGTTACGCAGGGGTTGGATATTCCAACAAGACAATGACCCAAAACACAGTTGGAAATCTACAAAGGCATTCAATGCAGAGGGAGAAGTACAATGTTCTGGAATGGCCATCACAGTCCCCTGACTTGAATATCATCAAAAATCTATGGGATGATTTGAAGCAGGCTGTCCATGCTCGGCAGCCATCAGACTGAACTGAACTGGAGAGATTTTGTATGAAGAATGGTCAAAAATACCTTCATCCAGAATCCAGACACTCATCAAAGGCTATAGGAGGACAGCGTCTAGAGGCTGTTAGATTTGCAAAAGGAGGCTCAACTAAGTATTGATGTCATATCTCTGTTAGGGTGCCCACATTTATGCACCTGTCTAATTTTGTTATGATGCATATTGCATATTTTCTGTTAATCCAATAAACTTAATGTCACTGATGAAATCCTACTGTTACCATAAGGCATGTCAGATATTAAAAGGAAGTTGCTACTTTGAAAGATCCGCCAATAAAAAACAAAAATCCAAAGAATTAAGAGGGGTTCCCAAACTTTTGCATATGACTGTATTCTCCTAGTGATAAGATTTAAAGTTAACAGGGAAGAATGCCAACCCAGAATAGACACATACTGTATGTCAACTTCAATACAATATAAACTGAATAGATGTTCTTCAGCACAAGTAAGAAGTTGATAGAAAACAAATGGAATTCACATTTTCACACAAGAATCCAAAGAGCCATCAATCTTGTCTTATTTTTAGGCCTACCATGATGGACAAAACAGATGCCATGACAAGACACGTTGACATGCTGCCTCTTGGCCTCACCAACTGCTTATGGCCACCTTTGATCCTGGAACATAATGGAATAGTACCATCCAGACAAAACAATATGAAGAACAAAGAAAATAAAACAATGTGAAAATGTTTCCAACAGATTGTCGAAGCCTTCCTAATTTTGGGCTAAACCTTGCTGTACGTTCCTGAGGTGTGTGTCGTCATTTCACTTTTGTGTGGTACATTGTGACTCACTGTGAAGATTCTAGTCAAATGTTCTTTGGGGGTCTTTTCAATGTTTTAAAGCCTGCGTCTCAATACATGACCTCAAGTCGGAGGGAATATCAGACATGAACACCGCTGTAGTTGAGCTCATTCCCTGAGGATGTCTGAATATACGTCTGCAGTTCCCTGACTACCGTAAATACTCGCGTTGTAAGTTCTTCCGCAGATGAGTCGGTGCTTCATTTTATTGTATAATTTCCAGTATTTTATAACGTTAGTCGTATGAGTTGAATATGGAAAACTCACGCTATTGGTCTAAGGGATTATGATATGCTAACGCCCACCTGAGAGAGTAACCATGGAGCACACTGCATTAAATGGCCAAGGTCCGACTTACATGTCTGAACTTATCATGACTTACAAACCTGAGCGCACATTAAGATCTCAAGATGCCGGTCTGCTTATGATTCCAAACATTAATAAAATAACAATGGGAGGTTGAGGGTTTAGTTACAGGGCCCCTAAACTGTGGCATGGTCTGCCTGCTACTATAAGAGATGCCCCTTCAGTCTCAGCTTTCAAATCCCAGCTGAAGACTCACAACTTCAGTTTAGCACACCCTGACTAGAGCTGCTGATCAACAGTACAGACTGAATCTCTGTTGTTAGTCATTAGCACTAAAACATAAGTAACATGATAGTTAGAATTTGTTACTAACCCTCACCTAATCTGTTTCTCTTCTCGGCACTCAAATGTGGCACTTGGTGCCACGGCCCACCTGCCAAGTTGTTTTGCCTGACTAAGGTAAAGTCATCCCTGATGGAGGATCGCAGGAATCATGGGAAAGAGGGGTCCTTGCATCGGATTAGCGCTATTTCAGCTGTGGAATGTACAAATGGGGGATGCAGCTTGGTGAATGAGGTCTCCAGGACTTTAAACTAATCCAAGTCATATTATGTGATATCATCTACTGTTAAATTCTACTCCGTACTTCTAAAATTTTTGTTTTTATACTGTATTGAGGATTTGTTCTGTTCTATGTATTGTACTGTATTGTATTGACCCCCTTTTTCTTTTGACACCCACTGCACACCCAACCTACCTGGAAAGGGGTCTCTCTTTGAATTGCCTTTCCTAAGGTTTCTTCCATTTTTTCTCTACAAGGGTTTTTTTGGGAGTTTTTTCTTGTCTTCTTAGAGGGTCAAGGCTGGGAGGCTGTGAAGAGGCAGGGCCTGTTAAAGCCCAATGCGGCACTTCCTGTGTGATTTTGGGCTATACAAAAAAATAAATTGTATTGTATTGTATTGTAGTGTGGGTGTAGCTTAAGGGTCAGTGGATGAGTGGCAGTGACTGATCCACAGCCTCCTGATTATATATAGTGCCTTTCGTTATAAACACTGTCTAAAACCACTTTATTACTATAGTGAATATGCTTTCCTATTACTTCATAAAATATACAATAAGCTGAAAGGGTCAAATTGTACACCAGTGCAGAGGATTTAACTTTGAACTTGGTGTTTTTTGTACAGCGCCTTTCAAACTGAACTGAATGCCAGCAGGATTTGCAGGTGACAGTGACGACTGCTTTCTTATTTCTACAGTGAGGTTCAATTAACTGAAGTGATTCATTCAGGGTCACACAGAGTGAAAGTGACGAGAATTTAACTATAATCTTATGTTTTATATAGCGCCTTTCACCATGAACACTACACGAACATGTTTGTTTCCTTCACATGAAGCAACTCTGTTTGGGTGGTACGGTGGCAGCGCTGCAGCCTCGCAGTACCCGGGATGCCTTTTCCCAGAGAACACCCACTTCAAGTAGCCTTATGGTGTCAGTTGCCATATTTGTACATGTGAGCACTGGCAGGGTCAAGGGCTCACTCTTAGTTATTCAAATTAAACAACTTTATGAAGCTTTTCATATCCACAAGACCCTGGTAAGTCTACAGATGGAGCACTGGCAGAGTGATAGGCTCACTAGGAGTCCCACTTTGATGAGGTATGAATCATCCATGTTGTGATAAGGCTCTTTGCCCATTGCCCCGTGTGCCTGCTTTGACATTTTTATGACAGCCATGGCTCAGTCTACTTCAGATTATTGTAACTCTCAAAACATAGCAGACAAGGACTGGGCACTCAGACTGAGAATTTAACAAATTTTACCAGATATGGGGGCAATATCCACCCATGATTCTGGTACTTCCGTTGACTTATTCTACCAGGCATAGTGGTTAAGGCTTTGGACTTTGAACCTTGAAGCTGTGGGATCAAGTCCCACTAGTGACTCTGTGTGATCACGATCAAGTCATTTCACTTCCCTGTAAAAGAAAGAAATGTAACCAATTGTATCTCAAACGTTGTAAGACGCCTTGGATAAAGGCGTCAGTCAAATAAGTTTGTAAAACACCTGGGTGCTAATATCTTTGGGAGTGAGCCCCCTAGTGGTTAAAGTGCAACAGTGCTCTCCATAAGGTTATGCTCTGAATTGCCACCACAGACCCGCTGGGTGCCATTGAATGTTTTCGCCATACTTTATCCCTAAAGCACCTGCAAATGACGGATGCCAACTCCAGACTGGCTTGCGCTTCACCCAGAGCTTAGCAAAGGGATGCCCCCCTCTGCCCCCCTACCCCAAGCAAGGGATCCGCATATTCAGTCCCTCCAGTCAGATAAGAATAGAAGTCTTCTGACGGGAATGGGAATGGCATCAGCAGACGGCTGGCACGACAGAAAAAAAAGGAAAGAAAAAGCAGAGCTTAAACAAAATAAATGCAAAGAGTGCGTTGCATCTATTTTTGATAATTCTTTTCAGCGCCCCCACCTTTATTTTTCCGCTATTCATTTTACTTCCCCCGAAAAGCCTCCTCAGCGAGGGCTGTTGTGGTCGACTGGTAATCCGCTAGTGAGCCCCTCTGCTTTCTTCCGAGTCATTATAGACTTCCCACTGCAGATGTTCAAAGGGCGAATTAGCAGCAAGCACAATCCCGGCGACCTTTTGAACTCGCGCACAAAGAATCAGCTGCGGGGCCGTGCTTTTCTAAACCCCTCCATATGGCTGAAACAAAACTGTTACAATGGCGGAGACAAAGCTGGCACAGCGGGCGGGGGGGAGCGGGGAGAGGGCAAACGGAAAGCGAGGTCAGGCTACCGAGGGAGCTTTGCACTTTTAATTCTTACTTTTCATTAGCTCTTTCTATACGATCCCCTGATTAAAATCTGAGCACACTTTAATTACGCATCCCGAGGCCGTCTGAACAGTTCGCGCTCATCTCAATCAGAAGTCTCCCTTCTGTCAGAGAGACACACACGGGCACGACGAAGCGCGCTCACGAAGGCGCGCTCTCACACAGGCTGCACGGGGCGCCACGGACCACGCGAGCACTGCGAGAGCCGATCATCGGTCATCATGGACTCTCAGGAGGACTGCCTACGGGATGAGGATGTGTACATGTGTTGCATGATAAATTTGCACACGTCCTAAAAACATGAACACATCTTCAACCCTGCTTAACCCGATCCACAGTTGTGGAGGGCTGCAGCCGGATGGATAGGGTACTATATAATAGATAGATAGATAGATAGATAGATAGATAGATAGATAGATAGATAGATAGATAGATAGATAGATAGATAGATAGATAGATTTGAAAGGCACTATATAACAAATAGATAGATAGATAGATAGATAGATAGATAGATAGATAGATAGATAGATAGATAGATAGATAGATAGATAGATAGATAGATAGATAGATAGATAGATAGATAGGAAAGGCACTATATGATAGATAGATAGATAGATAGATAGATAGATAGATAGATAGATAGATAGATAGATAGATAGATAGATAGATAGATAGATAGATAGATAGATAGATAGATAGATAAAAGCACTTAATTATCGGCATACACTATATAAGGTAACAAATGGGCATCCATCCATCCATTATCCAACCCATTATATCCTAACACAGGGTCACCGGGTCTGCTGGAGCAAATGGTCATGAAAGACAAAATTACAGATAAACATATACTATATAATGGAGATATGGAAGGCTTTAAATGATAGATAGATAGATAGATAGATAGATAGATAGATAGATAGATAGATAGATAGATAGATAGATAGATAGATAGATAGATAGATAGATAGATAGATAGATAGATAGATAGTGAAAGGCACTATATAATAGATAGATAGATAGATAGATAGATAGATAGATAGATAGATAGATAGATAGATAGATAGATAGATAGATAGATAGATAGATAGATAGTGAAAGGCACTATATAATAGATAGATAGATAGATAGATAGATAGATAGATAGATAGATAGATAGATAGATAGATAGATAGATAGATAGATAGATAGATAGGAAAGGCACTATATGATAGATAGATAGATAGATAGATAGATAGATAGATAGATAGATAGATAGATAGATAGATAGTGAAAGGCACTATATAATAGATAGATAGATAGATAGATAGATAGATAGATAGATAGATAGATAGATAGATAGATAGATAGATAGATAGATAGATAGATATGAAAGGCACTATATGATAGATAGATAGATAGATAGATAGATAGATAGATAGATAGATAGATAGATAGATAGATAGATAGATATGAAAGGCACTATATGATAGATAGATAGATAGATAGATAGATAGATAGATAGATAGATAGATAGATAGATAGATAGATAGATAGATAGATAGATATGAAAGGCACTATATGATAGATAGATAGATAGATAGATAGATAGATAGATAGATAGATAGATAGATAGATAGATAGATAGATATGAAAGGCACTATATGATAGATAGATAGATAGATAGATAGATAGATAGATAGATAGATAGATAGATAGATAGATAGATAGATAGATAGATATGAAAGGCACTATATGATAGATAGATAGATAGATAGATAGATAGATAGATAGATAGATAGATAGATAGATAGATAGATAGATAGATAGATATGAAAGGCACTATATGATAGATAGATAGATAGATAGATAGATAGATAGATAGATAGATAGATAGATAGATAGATAGATAGATAGATAGATAGATAGATAGATAGATAGATAGATAGATAGATCATCCCCTCAGGGAATTTCAGGCATCTGGTAGTTCAAACATATCAGTAGAAGTTGTTAAAAAAATGATAAAAGCAAAGAGATAAAACAAACATACATAAATAATAAACAAATCACAAATTGGTCAGTTTCTACAGTGTTGGAAGGTAGATTGATGACCAGGTCATGAATCACTTATACTGATAACAGCATTATAAAATCTTATGGCAATAGGAACAAACAATCTTCTAAAGTGTTCTGTTCTACAGTGCAGTTGTACTTAATACATAATAATACGGTCCATAGTACATAGTAATACAGTACATAATACGGTCTGTGGACACCAGGGGGCGTACCAGCTCCCTAAACCCAACACAGAAAGACACCAGGCACAAGTCCAGCAACAAAAATCGTTTGACATGGGAAACGTTTCCCACCAATACCCAGCACAGCATTTCTATATCCTGCTCCTGTCTTCTTCCACCTCCACTCCTCCTCTCGACTCTGGTCCCAGAATGAAGTCCCTTTTATACTACACCCGAGTGCACTTCAGGTGGCCCATCAGCATGATCTAGTACTACCAGGTGTGGTGGAAGCCCGATATAGTATGGCTCTATTGCTCTTGCAACACCCCCTGGTGGCATGCAGGACACCCAAAAGGCCTGTGCCAAACTCCAACTCCCATGTAGCTCTGTGAGAATCCAAGGCACTGCTGCAACCCAGGGAGGCTTCCATCCAGCACTCCGTGGGAGGTAGAGCCTGGTGCATGTCTGCTCCCCCAGTCCTTCCATTATGGAGGTTTCCCGGATGTGACCATGGTATGGCTTCTTCAGCTCCAGGGCAATAGGGGGTTTAACACCGTGTGCTGTCCATCACAACAAAAGAAGGTACTCCCTCGCCTAAACCGTTGTACCAGGTGTACTCAAAGCTTGGTGATCCTTCTTATAAACCATTTCGCTAGCTGTGCTAGGAGCTACAAGGACATGCTGCCTCTCGGTGTGGCACAAGTGCAGTACACACACATTTGAAACCTAATCAGCATGGAGTGCCCACAAGGGGAGAACGTGAAAATGACACACAGACAGCAGGCGGGTGCCCAGTTTGAACAAAATGCAGTTTGCATGAAACGCTACCCAGTTGACTTTACACTGTGGAGACGTGAGTGAGTGAGCATTATTTAGTGTCTTTCATATACAGTGTTTCTTATGTAGCTCTTTATCATATACTGCCTTATCTATCTTATCTGTCCAGCTATCTACCTAATACTGTATATAGTGCCTTTCACATCTATCTATCTATCTATCTATCTATCTATCTAGTTTATTATATAGTGCCTTTCACATCTGTCTTTCTATATACAGTATCTTTATCGCTGTTATATGGTTCTTTTCCACATGTATTTAAAAATAATATAGTGCCTTTCACATCTATCTTTATACAATATCTATTTTTAATCATCTATTATATAGTGCCTTTCACATCTATCTTTATACAATATCTATTTTTAATAATCTATTATATAGTGCCTTTCACATCTATCTTTATGCAATATCTATTTTTAATAATCTATTATATAGTGCCTTTCACATCTATCTTTATACAGTACCTATTTTTAATCATCTATTATATAGTGCCTTTCACATTTGTCTTTCTATGTACAGTATCTTTATCACTGTTATATGATTCTTTTCCACATGTATCTAAATGTAATATGGTGCTTTTCACATCTATCTTCATACAGTATCAGTTTTTAATCATCTGTTATATATTGCCTTCACATCTATCTGTTATATAGTGTCTTTTCATATCTAGCCATTATATAGTGCCTTTCATATCTATCTATCTATAATATAGTGCCATTCCATATTGATCTATGATATAGTGCCTTTCACATTTGTCTATAATATAGTGCCTTACCTATCTATATACTGTACGTAGTCCCTTTCACATTAATTTATCTTCTATAGTACCTTTCATATGGCGAATATCCAGCTTATAAGGGAAACGTCAGCTGCATATTGAGATTTTCCGGGTAAGCCGTTCAGAAGACGGGTGTTTTGAGGTATTCACTACTCATGGCGCTGGAGCGTGGCGGTGTGTTTCTTGTTGATTAGCACATACACGTCGGAGTTCCACTGTTCGCTGCCCATATAAACCTACATCTGTTTTAACTGACTCATTTTCTACACATCTCTTAAAAGGCACTAACATCAAAAGAAAGATTGTTTTCAACGCCAAGGATGTCTGTCACTCGTGTCACTCTGCGGGTGCTTACACGACGTGCCACATCCTCCTTTCAGTTAGCGGTGGTCTTGTGTGTCTCCCACTGGTATGTGGAGTCGCTTTGCTAAAGGGCCGCAAGTGCAGACTTGTAACTTGACATTGTAGCTTATGGCATCTCAGTGTAAAAATCACCCACATGTGCACTTTGCCCGCATTTCTTCATTCTGTGGATCTTTGACTCTATAATTTGTTTTTTGTTTTTGTGCCTGGTGATCCCCTTTTCTGTTATTCTGTTCTTCTGTGTAAGCCTCAAGTCCATCTGAAGGCTGTCAGATGTGAATGAAGCCTTAACAAACTACATTTCCCTTCACCCACAGATGTCTGTCCGCCCTTTTTATTTTTCTTCTTCACAATTCTCTGGAGTCACATGCTAGCCAGTTAAAAACATATTCAGCTTCTTAAAAAATTGTCTCGATTTATATGTTGTGCAGACTTTTCTCCACTTCCTTCTGCCTCAAATAGAAAACTCTGCCATGAAGCACTTGGGTGGCTAAGTCAAGGCACTCAGGAATCGCCTTCATTAATACGACACCATTTTATTTTCCTAATACTTGTATTCTATTAATTTTCTGGTAAAATTCAGCATACAAATTTTAAGCTGACTGCTTACAATATATCTATATAGAACAATTAGCACTTCAGTTTAAGTGAGGTATTGTAAAAATGCATCTGTTACTCATTTACTATCAGACCTCCGTTGGTCTTCATAACACTTCAGATATCAGTGAGGTGTTTATTCATCTCTGCAGTCTGACCGACTAATAAGACTTCACTTTGGGGGGTCTGAGGCGGCTCCCTCGAAGTGACATATTTAGTATACGACCTGTGAATCCTTCAAGTCATTTTACCGGCATGTCAATATGCCACCCAGCACTGACATGAATAACCCGTCTACTGATGTTTTAGAAGTGATATGAAGACCAAAGGAAGCCTGAGTTAAGGTCTTGTTACATAAGAGTAGGTGAGTAGTTTTTGCCTTATCTAAAGCGTTACTATATATTTATATAGAAATTGTCAGCTTACAAACTTTGGGAGGCTGGCTGGTCTCTTTACACCATCTTGTAGTTTCATGTCCTCAAAGTACTCTGGGCTGAGGTCCAGCTTGTCTTCTCCGTATCACATCTCCGTATCCATCTTCTTCGGTATTTCGGTGTAAAGCTTAAAACGGTGGACTCTAAACCAGAAGGGTCTCCCCTGTGACCCTGAGCAAGTCACTTAATCTGCCCGTATTCTGCCTACATTGCGTGTCTTCGTCTGTAAAGCCCCGTGGGTGGCTACTCCCATTTAAACCTTGGGTATCGCCAGTCCATTCCAGACCCGACCCACTCCTTAAGTAAAGCATTTTTGCTGGTGGGGTGCCACTTCCTTAAGAATGGCGTAAAGTTGGCCCTTGGTGTGAGTTGGCACTTGATGGTTTGATTCCTGCCTTGCTCCTAGTGCTGCCCGGATAGGCTTTGGCTCCTGGTCCATCCATCATGAAACCCACTTAATACAATTCAAGGTCACAGAGGATGGAGCCTAACCCAGCAGCATCAGTCACAGGGCAGAAACCAAACCTGTGCGGGGTGTCACAATGACACAAACACACCGCCATACTCGTCTAACAGGCCCTGGTCTTTACACTGGGCACACTGGGCAAATGTTTGCCACTAATAAGAATATTTTACTGATGTACAGAGAGAGAGGTTGGGAGCATGTGCTGATAGCGTGTTGCTGCACCCACCACACATCGAACCACCTGGATTGGGACCCGAGTGCAGCGGGTGACACCTCAGCACCACACTGAACACTGGGAGGTTTTTTTTTTTTTTTTTTACAGTGGCTGGAGTGCCAATCCTGCCACCAAACCTCCAAGTTTTCCTTGTACATTGGAGGACCTGCTTACAGGGCTGGACACAGTGGAGAAGGAAATGATTTTTTATGTATTTTCTCTATATTCCTATATTCATTTGACACATCTGTGTACTCTTATTTACACTCACTGAACAAACTATTAGGAACACCTGTAAGCCTTCCTGTCAAAGCCATTATCTAATCAGCCAATCAGGTGGCAGCAGCACAATGCCTAAAATCCTGCAGATGCAGGTCAGGAGCTTCAGTTCATGTTCACATGAAACACCAGAATGAGGTAAACGGCCAGTGATTTACAGTGCATCCGGAAAGTATTCACAGCGAATCAGTTTCTCCACATTTTGTTATGTTACAGCCTTATTCCAAAATGGATTAAATTCATTTTTTTCCTCAGAATTCTACACACAACACCCCATAATGACAACGTGAAAAAAGTTTACTTGAGGTTTTTGCAAATTTATTAAAAATAATGTCAGTTAAATGTAAAGAATTACATGTTGGAAGTAAAAATGTGAGGTTTGAATACACAATGGGCAGTCTGAAAATCGAAAGTACACCTTATGAGAAGGATTTAGGAGTCGTAGTGGACTTGACTAATTAAACTCTTTAGCGTTGGACCTGAGCATCACTCGGGCTATAAAACAAGTGCTAAAAGTGTTAGTCCCAAGTGTCACTTGGGCAACAGTATAGATGCGTCTCACGTAAGAACCGAGGACTACTTGGGCTGTAAGAGAGCCAACAGTGTTAGTGCAGAGCGTTACTCGGGGAATGGTGCTGACGCATCTCTTCCTAGCTTCATAATGGTGTCTTGTAAGAAACACCTCAGCAGTGACGACGAAGTGAATTGGGCCTCAGGCAGTGAAACGGAAAGTGACACTCACGTCACTTGCACATGTGCAGTGTGCTGTTCACATTATTATTATTATTAATAATATTTGTGTCATTATTATACTTTCTACGCCTTTGACTTTGTACTTTAGTGTTTTGCACGTTTTACAGTAGAAAGATGAGATTTAATAAAAATGTCATTTTTCAAGCCAAAATATGCAATGCTTTTTGTGTTTTTTTGAGAAAAAAATGTAACACTAAGGAGGTTACAAAGGCTAACAGAATGTCAGGTTATATAGCGCCTTGATGTGTGGAGTACAAGTCACAGGAGGTTCTGCTCAAGCTTTATAACACACTGGTGAGGCCTCATCTGGAGTTCTGTGGGCAGTTTTGTTCTTCAAGTTACAAAAAGGACATAGCAGCACTAGAGAAGGTCCAGAGAAGAGCAACTAGGCTGATTCAGGGACTAC
Source organism: Erpetoichthys calabaricus (assembly GCF_900747795.2). Classification (NCBI taxonomy): domain Eukaryota; kingdom Metazoa; phylum Chordata; class Cladistia; order Polypteriformes; family Polypteridae; genus Erpetoichthys; species Erpetoichthys calabaricus. The sequence goes on along the minus strand of NC_041409.2, from coordinate 84,610,386 downwards.
TGGGGATGAATTATGAGGAAAGGTTAAAAGAGCCGAGCCTGTATAGTTTAAGCAAAAGAAGATTAAGAGGAGATCTGACTGAAGTGTTTAAAATTATGAAGGGAATGAGTCCAGTGTATCGAGATGGTGACTTTAAAATGAGTTAATCAGGAACACGGGGACACAGTTGGAAAATTGCGAAGGGGAAATTCTGTACAAACATTAGGAAGCTGTTCTTTACACAAAGAACCACAGACACCTGGAATAAGTGACCCAAGTAGTGTGGTGGACGGGAGGACTTTAGCGACCCTCAAAACTCGACTTGATGTTATTTTGGAGGAATTAAGTGGACAGGACTGGCGAGCTTTGTTGGGCTAAATAGAATTTGTTTTGAGAACAGGCCAACATTCTTTAAATTCAGATAAGTTTTTACACAGAGATTAACAAAAAATGTCAAAAGAATACAGTGGAACCTCGGTTTGCGAGTATAATTCGTTCCGGAAATGTGCTCAAAGTCCAAAGTACTCGTATATCAAAGTGAATTTCCCCATCACTCAGATGATTCGTTCCACAACCCAAAACTATTCATATAAAAATGATTAATACAAAATATAAAGTAAAAATACCTAAAACAAATTAACCTGCACTTTACCTTTGAAAAGAATCATGGCTGGTGTGAGTGAGTTTCTAAACTCTTGTGGGATTCCACCCAACGGGACGACACGCAGAAGAGCGTCCCAAAGCAATCGTAGTCTCCCAGCGCTGTAGCAGTTCGCCGTAAAAGCGAATCCGAAAAGATCGCGGACATGCTATAAGCGCCTGCCGTCGATGGGTGATACAAGGAACAAGGAACGTTATAAACGCGCAGGGCACAGTACTACTTGGCCACGACCCTGCCTGACTGCTGTGTCTGTGTATAGGAGAGCGGCAGATCACGCTCCAATAAATAACCGCGCTGTTGCTGTTTCAAGCTGATTAACGCTGGTGTTGCTAAAGTACTGAGACTCAGCTTCGTGTTTTGGGGGACTCCCACATCACAGCACACACACAGAGTCACAATGCTGTAGTAAACAGTATACGCTCGTACGGATGTTGACTATATGAGTGAGGCACGCCGACTCACACAGAGAATAGGAGACGATTACCCACAATCCCGCAGCAAGAGAGAGAGAGAAGAACCATCAGCTCAGTTGTGATCACATGACGCTCAGCAGACAAAGCATATACGTACTACTCGTACTGCAAGACCTCGCTCGTTTATCAAGTCAAAATTTATTAAAAATTTTAGCTTGTCTTGCAAAACACTCGTAAACCAAGTTACTCACAAACCAAGGTTCCACTGTATTTGCTTAAAAAGGCAACCCAAGGCAAACAAGTCCAAGTCACCAATCCAGAATCCAAATACAAAGAAGACGATCCTCACAAGAGCGACACACAGCAGGTCCCAGTGACACTCCACAGGACGCGTCTCCTCCGCCCGGGCGGCTCCTTAGCACATGCAGATTCCACATGGAAGGCTCCTCAGCTGGGAATCAAAGCAGGGTCCTCACTCCATGCTGCCATCTACTACATGACATATTATGACACTACCAGAGTCCATCCCAGCAGAGCGAGGGGCTAAGTAGGACTCGACCCTGGACGGGATGCCACTCCATCACAGGACTACAAATGTCATTCAAAAATAAACTGAGCAGCAATGGCTTTGATAAAGTTGCATCATTTATGACTCAAATGGAGGAGGATTACAGTGGGATTCATCCTGTGGCAGAGTTGTTAACCAAATCCAGCATTTATCTCGATCAATGTTTCTGTGCGCTCTTTGTTTCTTATGTGTGTCGTCAGCTAGCTCTTCAAACTACCATTTTCTGTGTAAAGAAAATCTGTTGATGGTAGCATAAAATTGTCAAATTGGATGCCGACTGTGATTTGTGCCCCATTTTGACAGAGCAACGCATATGGATAAAAATAAAAAGGAAAACAGAGCTGAGGGAAATCAGACTTGTGTGGTGAAAGGCAATCATTGCTGTTTCCACGTCTTACTCACGCTGCTCCCACAATACTCAATCAGGAGCGCAGAATCCCGGCTAATTGGGTACCTTCTGTATCCTCTGCAGCCTGCCACTGGAAACAAAAGGAGCTGAAAATGGCTGGCTCACCGCAATAAGTTTCAATTGGTTTTGAGCCGGTATCCCCCCCACTCCACCACCACGACCTCCACGGCTGAATAAGGGATTATTCGTCTGGGGGACTTACTTGGTTAAGAGGCACCCAGCTCCCCCCTGCCAATTTATTTTGGGATGCTGTAATCTTTTTTTCAATCTGGTTTTGTTGGGCTACCTAGCTGGAGGTGTCAGCTGATAAACTAGGCAGAGGCACACCGGGGGGCTTATGTGGCACTTCGGCGACTGTCCTGGCCTGCTTTCAATTTGTTCTTTACAGCATGGCTTTGGCAGATTGCAGGATATTTTAATTTCTTTAACCGCCAACCTTGTGTAAGTTTGTTGGCAGAACGCAATGTAAGGTGTCATTCTTGGGCACAGTCATCTGGAGACACTAAGACACTCATTAGAAACGTACAACGTAACGGCATTAAGGCCATAATTAAGAGCTCTTCAGGGCACACGAGCAGGCCGTACGGAGCAGTGGCCTCCACTTTTAAATAAAAGTGGCACATTGTGCCTCCGTTCAAGTAAGAGCTGGCACACTCCACCATTAGGAAAAGAAGCAAAGATTTGAACCAGCCTTTATAATCATTTTTTTAATCTGTTAGATAGATAGATAGATAGATAGATAGATAGATAGATAGATAGATAGATAGATAGATAGATAGATAGATAGATAGATAGATAGATAGATAGATAGATAGATAGATAGATAGAAGCACTTAATTATCGGCATACATTATATAAGGTAGCAAATGGGCATCCATCCATCCATCCATTATCCAACCCGTTATATCCTAACACAGGGCCTGCTGGAGCAAATGGTCATGAAAGACAAAATTACAGATAGACATATACTATATAATGGAGTTATGGAATGCTCTAAATGATAGATAGATAGATAGATAGATAGATAGATAGATAGATAGATAGATAGATAGATAGATAGATAGATAGATAGATAGATAGATAGATAGATAGATAGATATGAAAGGCACTATATAACACAGATAGATAGATAGATAGATAGATAGATAGATAGATAGATAGATAGATAGATAGATAGATAGATAGATAGATAGATAGATATGAAAGGCACTATATAACACAGATAGATAGATAGATAGATAGATAGATAGATAGATAGATAGATAGATAGATAGATAGATAGATAGATAGATAGATAGATAGATATGAAAGGCACTATATAACACAGATAGATAGATAGATAGATAGATAGATAGATAGATAGATAGATAGATAGATAGATAGATAGATAGATAGATAGATAGATAGATAGATAGATAGATAGATAGATAGATACTTTATTAATTCCCAAGAGGAAATTCACATACTCCAGCAGCAGCATACTGATACAAAAAATATTAAATTAAAGAGTAATAAAAATGCAGGTATAACAGACAATAACTTTGAATAATGTTAAATGTTAACGTTTACCCCCCCCCCCCCCGAGTGGAATTGAAGAGTCGCATAGTTTGGGGGAGGAACGATCTCCTCAGTCTGTCAGTGGAGCAGTACGGTGACAGCAGTCTGTCTCTGAAGCTGCTCCTCTGTCTGGAGATGATCCTGTTCAGTGGATGCAGTGGATTCTCCATGATTGACAGGAGTCTGCTCAGCGCCCGTCGCTCTGCCACAGATGTCAAACTGTCCAGCTCTGTGCCTACAATAGAGCCTGCCCTCCTCACCAGTTTGTCCAGGCGTGAGGCGTCCCTCTTCTTTATGCTGCCTCCCCAGCACACCACCGCGTAGAAGAGGGCGCTCGCCACAACTGTCTGATAGAACACCTGTAGCATCTTATTGCAGATGTTGAAGGATGCCAGCCTTCTAAGGAAGTATAGTCGGCTCTGTCCTCTCTTGCACAGAGCATCAGTATTGGCAGTCCAGTCTAATCAGTCTAATCAGTATTGGCAGTCCAGGTCCAGTTTATCATCCAGCTGCACTCCCAGGTATTTATCGGTCTGCACCCTCTGCACACAGTCACCTCTGATGATCACGGGGTCCATGAGGGGCCTGGGCCTCCTTGGTTTTGCTGGTGTTCAGTTGTAGGTGGTTTGAGTCGCACAATTTAACAAAGTCCTTGATTAGGTTCCTATACTCCTCCTCCTGCCCACTCCTGATGCAGCCCACAATAGCAGTGTCGTCAGTGAACTTTTGCACGAGGCAGGACTCCGAGTTGTATTGATAGATAGATAGATAGATAGATAGATACTTTATTAATCCCAAGGGGAAATTCACATTCTCCAGCAGCAGCATACTGATTAAGAACAATATTAAATTAAAGAATGATAACAATGCAGGTATACAGACAGACAATAACTTTGTATAATGTTACATGTTAATGTTTACACCCCTGGGTGGAATTGAAGAGTCGCATAGTGTGGGGGAGGAACGATCTCCTCAGTCTGTCAGTGGAGCAGGACGGTGACAGCAGTCTGTCGCTCAAGCTGCTCCTCTGTCTGGAGATGATCCTGTTCAGTGGATGCAGTGGATTCTCCATGATTGACAGGAGTCTGCTCAGCGCCCATCGCTCTGCCACGGATGCCAAACTGTCCAGCTCCATGCCAACAATAGAGCCTGAATTCCTCACCAGTATGTCCAAGCGTGAGGCGTCCCTCTTCTTTATGCTGCCTCCCCAGCACACCACCGTGTAGAAGAGGGCGCTCGCCACAACCGTCTGATAGAACATCTGCAGCATCTTATTGCAGATGTTGAAGGACGCCAGCCTTCTAAGGAAGTATAGTCGGCTCTGTCCTTTCTTACACAGAGCATCAGTATTGGCAGTATTGTTGGCATCATATGCACAGCACACGACAGCATAGAACAACAGACTGGCCACGAAGGACATTTACTAACCGAGTGCCAATCCCTTTGCCCCCTGGAGCTCACCCCTTCTTCCAACATCCAATAGTGTGCTGCCTGATGGAGCTGGCGTGTTACAAAGTGTTAGCAACCCTGGCGAGTTCAGCAACAATCTGTGCCCTTGAATTCTTTTTTCCCATTCTGGTATGGTGTGCTATGTCTGTGGGGGACATTTTATCTACACTGGGTGATTTAATTTCTCTCATAGGCAAAGGAACGTAAATATTCCATTTAAAACACAGTAGATGAAGAGGCAATAGGCATCCATTGTTGAGACTGGGGTGAGAAGTTAAAAGGCAAATTTGCTGGGTAATCCCGTTACGGTTATTCTCATGGCTGTCTACAGGATATTCGGTACTTGCTGTCTTGCATAAGAATCACCGCTTTGAAGTTTTAACTGCTTAAATACACAAACACTACAAAATTGTGATAAAAGAACTGCTCCTTCCTTGGAAAATGTTTGTATTTACCTGACTTAGAAATGAACATGTCTGAGAATATTGGTTTCTAATCAGCATATGTGTACTCATTGATAGTTGGTAACAATACATTTTGTTAACTTGTGTTTACACTGTGTGTTAAACCCAGGAAATTTGGATGTGCCATTGTTTAATCCATCGTCCAGGGACTGAAGGACATTTAAAGTTCTGGGCAGGAGAAGGCAGGGAGAGGACAGTCCACTGAGAACGCTGCCAAGACACTGGCACAGAGCACAGGGGTTCACAGGCAGACGAGGGTACATGGCTGGCACGACGTGAGGCACAAAGACGGCAACACTTACCTTCAGGGAGGAAGAGACAGCTCCACAAGAAGATGCCGGTGGTGGGTCCAGTGAGAGAAGGAAGCCTGCATGAAAGGACCGAGCAAAGCTGGCGGACGAGAAGTGAGGCGTGCGGAGGTCACAGCAACACAAGAAGCCCAGAGTGAAAAAGAGACGCTGACAGGGATTCAATGATTCGACAAGACTTCTGTTGGGAAACGAGCGTCCGGTGAACAGAGTGCATCCGTGGACAATTGGACGATTAATTGTTGGGGTAACACAGTGCGCAAACTGGACTCTGCACCACTAAAGGTTGTATCCTCCAATTCTTGTTTTTAACGGACATTTAGAGTGTGGTCTGCGTACTTTCCTTTAAAAAAATAAGGAATTTCGTTTTCTGATATTGTTAGATTTTTTTATGTTCATTTATCTTTTTAATGTACTTTATATTGTCTTGTGTAATAGAAATTACTGTTGTGTCTTTCATTGTGTGTTTACTCACCGCTCAATTTAAAGAAACCTGTGCGCTGTTATCGGTAACTTTCAAGAGTTCCCAGTCTCTTAATAAAACTGGGTGGCGTAGTCGGATATTTTAACGGTGTCTATCTTAGATTACCTGTAAGTGTGACCAGGCACCTGTCACAGCTGTGGTACGTAAAACAGAAGCTTCTCTTCCGTTTGTGAGGTCCACAGCCCCTGAGGGACCTCACACTGTACTGCTGGCACTGTACAAAGGATTAATAGGTGTGGTGCGTTCAGCCGCAGTCTCGGCTCTTTTCTTCTTTATTCAACTCCATTTTAGCAGATAACGTGAGACATCAGACAGACGAGCTTCTCTTCTATTTGTGAGGTTTAAAACACGCGTGTTCCTCACTCCTCATCGTTACATTCTATGCATTATATTCTGTCAACTCTCGTCCTCAAAGAGCCCACCACTCCAACCAAAGAGATTATCAAATCTGTCTGATTTTATCCTAGCCAGTCGCAGACTAGGTGGTCTGAATGATAGGGTATGTCACATCACACGATGATCTTCACAGAAGTGGACCTCCGACTGCCTAAGATTATGTAAATGAAGGCTATGATTGAAAATCATCTAATGTGACATGGGCTTTAGGTGTCCTCTCCCTCCGGGCATTAGCACTTGCTTGCTGGCGTTCACTTGACATTCTGTTTTGTTTTATTTATTTTGGTATTTTTGTGTGTGTGTGTGTGTGTGTGGGGTGTGATAACTGTGTGATGAGGGTGGGTGGCTTTCTTGATAAAGGTAAATGATGAATGTGGCACCCGAGTTTCTGTATTTTTGTGGTGAGGTTCTGATATCGGTACGTTGTTCTGGGTTTTTATGGTGCTGCTATCGATTTTGTAATGGGATGTCTTTCTCTTTTTTGAAATTATCTTCTGTTCTTGACGTGTTGGCGGCACGTGAAGTGGAGTTGGAGAAATACTTTGTAGTGTCTGACTGTAGTGTTGCACTTCTAGAACATAAGAACATAAGAGGAGACCATTCACTCCATCAAGTCTTGTTTGTTTAGCTGATAACTAAGGTCAGGTCAGGTCAGGTTGGGGAGCATGCACTGGTACAGCGTGTTGCCGCACCCACCAAACGACGAAACAGCACAGGATCCTGGTTGGTAACCCCCTAGGCAGACACACGGTTCAGTACCACTCTCCTGAAATGACCCTCTATCTGCCACAGCCAGATGTTACATGGGCGTCCCCTTGGCCTGGTCCAGCTGCTCAGGTCCTCAACAATGAGCCGGATCACTCTTTGGGGATCGCACCACATGACTGTAGTGCCATAACTGACGCTCCTTTACAATGCAGGTACTGTGCCTCATTTGGGACTCCAAATAGCTACACTCTCCCAATATCTTTAAAGGTGGTCAAGGTTTTTGCTTCTCTGCTGCGGTTATGGGTTCCTTCTGATTACGTGTAAATTTTAGTATTCTTGACGGTTAAGTTGAAGATGGTTTCTCCCTTTCAAACTGGCACCTCCACATGTCCTTAAATATACCAGTCCACTCATTCCCACATTCGGGTAGCAGGATCGTGACATCAACTTTGAGATTCGCCATCCGCAGGTCAAGGCAGCAGACGTTCCACTGATACCAGCCTCTCCGACAGGTATGCCAGGGGTCTTCTGTTTTATCGTTTTTATTTTCTGCCCCAATGCAGTAAGAAGTGGCCAGTCACCTGTTAGTTCGTGGGCGCTGGCACCAAAGCCCTGCAACATGTGCCACCAGCCTTGAGTGGCATCTCTGCCAGTTAAACCAGATGGTGAGTGAACATGCATCTGAACACTTCATTTCAATAAGCTAATAGAAGAATAGCAACAACAAAAAAAGGAGTCAACATCTTAAAAAAAAAAAAGCATGGAATATTATTTTCACTTTTCTCGTGCAATTGTTGGAAAACAACAAATAGTTCCTGTAATGAGCTCTTGATCCACTGATGGCTTCATTAATATAAATTCAGCAGTTTTAGTGAAAGTTCAAGTAGACTGAAAAGCCTGTTTAACATTCATGACACAATTAACGGATTAGACTGGATGAGACGCCTGTCAACACTTCGGTTTTGTTTATCTCCAACACCGCGTTTTCGTGGATGTGCCGCTGAGCGACGGGCTTTACGTTTGTTCATTTGAAGCCCCTAAGGAATTTTGAAGGGGCTTGATGCAGAAGCAACCAACTACTTTGGATATATGCAGGCCACCAAGGTACAATAGTGGGGGAACAAAAAACGAAAGTGTTTGGACATATCAGTCTTGTCGGGACGGACATCAAAATAGCTAAAGGGCTAAAGGGCTTTCTAAGCAAACACGAAAAGCAGGAAACATCTTGAAATCTTCATAGGTTGGGCAGGCTTAATCATGCATGAGTCCAGAGGCAGGTCCACCATTAATCTGTTGAAGTTTCATCTTCATGAGTCCAGAGGCAGGTCTACCATGAATCTGGTGAAGTTTCATCTTCATGAGTCCAGAGGCAAGTCTACCATGAATCTGGTGAAGTTTCATCTTCATGAGTCCAGAAGCAGGTCTACCATGAATCTGGTGAAGTTTCATCTTCATGAGTCCAGAGGCAGGTCTACCATGAATCTGGTGAAGTTTCATCTTCATGAGTCCAGAGGCAGGTCTACCATGAATCTGGTGAAGTTTCATCTTCATGAGTACAGAGGCAGGTCTACCATGAATCTGGTGAAGCTTCATCTTCATGAGCCCAGAATCAGGTCTACCATAAATCTGGTGAAGCTTCATCTTCATGAGTCCAGAGGTAGGTCTACCATGAATCCTGTAAAACTACATCTTCATGAGTCCAGAGACAAGCCTATCATGAATCCTGTGAAGCTTTACCTTCAGGGGTCCATCATGTGCCTGTTCCAGCCAACTTAGTAATTCTTCGGTTACGCTCCACTCTCACTTTTTGTCACATCTGGTAGCTTGGAGCACCTGCATAGTTCATCTTATTGCTATGGAGTTTTGGGTTTCCCTTTCATCCCAGAAAAAACAAATCAATAGTTGTGATGAAGGCTGTTCACAAGACATTGAGTGCTACGCTGATCTGCATCATGGACACCAGGGTCTAGGCATTGCTGAGATCCTGCTCGTGAGAAGATGGGTTCTGGAAAGTGGTGGGACCCATTTATGTAGTTGAAATCTTCTGCAATGTGCAGGTAAAGTTATTCAGAGTGATCTTGAGGAAAGGACAGATTCCAGAAAAACTTCTGCCTCCCAATCCTTTGTGCCAACTTGACCACATCGAGGAGGGGTGAGGCGAATTTTCTTCACTTAGGAGGTACACACAAGACACTCCAGGCATGTTGCCCACAGCAGTTGTCACTCCTTGCAGTTTCCACAGTTTATAGTTGAGCAACATTGAATCCCAGTAGATTCAATTTGGCTTTTTTGACACGGACCACTCTTTAATATCAGAGTGAAAACAGATCTCTGCAAAGTAGTCCAAATAATTATAATTCTAAAACAAACTAATTGACCATGTAAGTCTAATATGATACGCCTAAATGTTCACTGGTGCAGCCACCTAGTTTTAATAGTACTAGAATGAGTTTCATGGAGGTCACCTGTCTGGGGTTTCAGTTGATTGTTGTCTAAATGAACCTCATCTGGAAGGGTCAACTTGTGGCGAGTCAGTATGGTGGACTAACCTACAGATTGAAGACAAAGAACACAACAAGCAACTCCACGAAAAGGAGATTGAAAAGCACAAGTTAGTGATGGAGATGAGAAAACATCCAAGTGACTGAATATCCACTTCACTCGGTCATGAAGAAATGAAAAGACTATGGCAGAGCTGGAAATCGGCTAGAGCAGGCCGTCCACAAAAACCGAGTGATCATCAAGAAGAGGATGAGTGAGGGAGGCCACCAAGAGCCCCATGAGAACTCTGAAGGAGTTGCAAGCTACGGTGACTCGGATTGGCGAGACTCTGCAGACAACATCTGTGCCCACCATGGTGGGAATCAGACGAAATGGAACTGTTGGTATATGAAGAGGAGATCAAGGAGTATGCAGACCAAAAAAAAGTCAGAATAAACTATTATATCGGTCTGTCATGTTGGAAATTAATAAAAATATCTCACGTTATGCTGGATTTTGTGATGTTTGCTGTATTTGTCTGTTTATTTTTTTCTGATTTGTAAATTGTGTGAATTTTCTTGTATCATTCTACGTAAATATTTGGTTACCTACCTAATTTTGTAACAATCTTTTCCATTTCGTAAAAAGGGACCAAAAAAAATGTTATATTCTTCAGTCCCAACAAAACCTGAATCTGCTCCTGGATGGATACATGGATATGTCACATGTTTATATGACAGGAATGGATCCCAGTCCCATAAGACTGGAGTACTGGAATTAGAAGTTTCACAAAATCCAAGCAAGGGAGGACATGCTTAAAATTTCAGGTGGTAATGAAGCACAGGACATTCAAAACTGAAGTGTAGGGTGAAAAATTCAATTTGTCAACTTCTGAGATGTCACAGTCAGTGGCAGAGCCAACAGAGGGTTGGAGGGGCACAGAAACTTAATGGAAGGGGTGCAAGAATGGAGGCACAACCTGGCCGAGAAGATCCTATTGTGGTGGGTGGCCGGCTAAATATTCCGTCCCTCACCCCTAGGCCGCCAGGTGGAGCTCTCCCAAAAGTGTGGACGTTCCTCGAATTCCAGCAGGGCCTCATGGACTTTGTAGTTTATATGCACAGCCCTCCTGGATACCATGGGGACTACCAGGAGTCGCTGTGGGGAGGCTGCCGGACTCTTACTTGCTCTATAACCCGGAGGTGCGTCATGATCACACGACAAGAGGAAACGACGTGCTTCCGGGTTGAAGAAAGGAGCTTTTTATCCGACCCGGAAGTGTTCATGATCACATGGACAGAAGGGAGAAACACTTCCAGGTCATGGACTATATAAAGGACTCTGGGAAACCAGTACACTGAGCTGAGCTGGGAGGAAGGGTGGCGAAGTATCTGGGAGTGTGGAGGATTGAGTATTGTATTGTTTATTGATTTATGAATATTGTGGAGTGGAGGGTGCTTTGTGCACTTTATTAGTGTCCAAATAAATAATTCTTGGACTTTTACCTGGTGTCTGGAGTCGAGTCAGAGGGTTCAAGAGGATGACAAGGGCCTCAAACTGCGACACCATGTTTTAATCTCATTCAGGAAGAACAATTAATGAACGGGCAATGCGTTCCCTCCAGAGTGAAAAGTGGCAGTGCTCCTTTGACTGGGTCCTGGTTTGGACACCCCACAGGGTTTCCTGGGATTTGTAGTACAGAGGAGCAAACCTGTCTGGATCCTTGGGTGCTGCCTGGGGGGAACTGTCAGGAGAGGACCTCCCTGCAATGGGCAGCATCCATGTGACTTCAGAAAGTGCTTCCATCATGCAATGCTGTAGCACCAGATGTTCTCCCGGGTCCAAGATTAAAGGAGGTTGTCTGGCTTCACAACAACTCCTGCCCTGTCCTGAGAGATCCTCGTCAAACATGTGAAACTGTAAGTGATAGAAGGCACCTAAAAAGGCTCCACCACACCACTCAGGAACCCATTAAATGAAACCTCAGGGAATTTGAATGCCTTATCAAGCTGCCGGTGTGAAGCAATTTTAGCTTCTTCTTCAGTGCACATACAAAATGCAGTTGAGAACATGTCACATGATTCATACTGACACACCAAAGAACCAACCAGCCCAGTCTCTGTCCATCAACAACATCAAGCTGCCCTGTCTGCCCCCTCAGGTTCCAGGAGGTGTCTGTCTACTCATTTATTCACTATACAAGGCACAACTGGCATGCCAAGCATAAGATTGGCATTTCCGTCACCGTTGCTGAATTTGTTAAGGTGCTATATAGAATTCAACTGTTTCTTGTAAAATCCAGTGTGTCCCACTGTTGGCATTCAAGTATAAAGTAGAAGACTGCTGTTTGAACCTTCATCACTAACCATAGAAAAGTTCTATGTTACATTAAGCCAGTCGGTCAGCCTCAAACCGACCAGCACAAGGCAGGAAAGAGCGTGCCAGTCCTTCACAGGGCCCACTCACACACGTAACATGTCCAATTTATGGTCACCAGGTCATTTAACCAGCAGCTCTTTGTGAATATAAGAGGAGAACTGAAGAACCCGGAAAATAGAACCACATCAACACGGGGAAAACATGCAAACTCCACATGGACAACAACAGGGTCCAGAATGCCAAGCCCCCAAAGCAGCAGCACTAACCACTGTACCGCCACGCTGCCCAAGATCTTTAGGAGTCGACATCTTTCAAGAATTCTTCCTGCTCGACCTCCCATTCCTGTACGTGTTTGCTTACCTTCTGTTTGTTTATTCTGGAAACAAATCTGCGGATTTGCTGAACATTTTTATTTGCAAAGGTAGAGAGACAGAGAGAGAGAGAGAAAAAGAGAAAGAGAGAGAAGAAGCCTGAAGTGGCATCCCTGAATGGGCATAATGGCAAAGACGAGCAGTTGTACTTATTTCTCCTCAAATGGAGATAATTACTAACAAGCGGCTTTAAAGTCGCGGAGACAATGCGCTGCGCCTGTTCTGTTTGGTCTTTTTTTTTTTGGTCTCCTTGGATGTTTTGTAGTTTTCTGGAGTCTGTTATCATTTATTCACGTCCTCGAGCTCAGGGCTGCAGCAGGATAATAGGCCAACTCATTTATTCCAAGCTTTTTGAGCGATCATGTTTAATACTCGATGACAGCTGTCTCAGGCTTATTAGCATTGCAGATGAGGGCTTTGTGACAAGGCCGTGGCGCGGAGCATGACTCAATTAGTGGTGGGCCCGTGCCACAGCAGGCTGGGTCCCAAGGTGGAGAGAAAAGGAGCATTGCCAGTCCGGTGATCCAGGGTCCTTCTCGGTGGGGGGAAGCAATCTGAATGTTTGTGGTGCCAAGAATGCTGCCTGTTTGGGAAGGCTGGCATTATCCTGAACTGGTGCAGCCATGTTGTGACAGCTCCAAGAATGAGAAGAATACTTGTAACCAAGAGAGGACAACTTCACTCCTTTATGTTGGGCACAACTGGCTGTTCAAATCGAGTGCTTTGAGGACGTTTCACTCATTTGCGTTGTATCTGTCATGAATCAAGTGCACTGTTATAGCAAAAATGGTGAGAGGCCTGTAAACGACACATAAAACAGGCCAGAGCCCTTCCTAACCTGATAAGAAAGGGCCTCACCTAAGGCAGCCTGACCCCAATACTCTAAGGGATTATGGCTTCAAAATATCTCCTTCTAGGGAGGGGAACCATAAAAACCTCTGACTAGGAATGTCCTGATACAGGGAGTCTCAAGCACTAAACCATTCCAAAGCACTTCCAGTTATACCCACCAGAGGGGGACATCACTGTCAAACCCCAGCTAGTAATAATGGCAAACAACACATGTTTATAAATTAAAAGATTTACTTTACAGGAAAAAAAGTATTCCAATCACAATGAAGTTTTGTGGAGCGCAAAGGCAAAGAGGAATTGCTTGTAACACAAAGGCAATCCGAATCAAACAAGTCCCAGAACAAGGCACAGAGCAGAAGACTGAAAATTCACAGAGATCACAATAAACACCAGGAAACTCAGCAACGCCAGAGTGCATTCACAATGACCCACAGGGAACTGTAGAAGACCCCCCAGGTTTATAGGACGGGGGGCCGTTCCTAACTGTGATTGGCAGGTGGCCCCGCCTCTTGGGGAACCACCCACAAAACACATGATCACAGCAAAGGTAACTGATGTAGGCAGACAAACCAAAAATAAAGAGTGATGTAAAGAATCAACATAAACCAAAAACATCAAAATAATACAAAAAAAAAAAGACGTAAAGCATGAATTTGAATCCCAGCAAGGGATTGAGACATGACAAGAAAGGCCGAGGCCAAATCAAAATCTGTACGGGTTTAAAATTCATTATCAAGTTCACCATTATATCTGGTGCACTATACACGTGCCAAGGCATTTTATTTTTAAGAATGTAGGCCCAGGGTGTTTCACTAGACTGTAAAGTAAAGATATGTATTTATATAAAGCCAAAAAAGTGGCAATAAATGCTAAAGAAGACAAAAAAAAAGATCTGCTTACAAGTCAAACCAAAGCAAAAATGTCCCAAATCCAAATCCACTATGCAGGACCTCGAAAACAGAAGCAAAAATCCAGAAAACAAAAAAACAAAAAAATCAGCACTCACTTTCATACGCACACCATGAATGTCAAGGAACTACTGAAGCATCTGCTGTCAACTTCAGAATATAAAGACTATGGGCGGTCCTTCAGCAGTGACATCAGAGAGGCCCCGCCTCTTGGGACTCCACTCACACCGTACAAGGAGCATAAGAGAGCAGAACAAAATAGTGAATAAATAAGGCAAAATTTAAAAAAAAAAGACAAAACACATCATTACGATAAACTTGTGAAAAATAATAAACAAAGAAGACACAAAACAAGTGAAGAAACATAAGCCAAGGGAGCACACCCTGGCTGAAACATGACAGTATCATCTTTTAGTTAGATGCATAAAGCAACTTGAAATGGCCCACACTATTCATGGCACTTCACCTGTAAAGAGCAAAGAGACTGAGCTTAATGTCTGCTACTATTAGCTTGTGAGCTGCGCAGCCGTTACAGCTGCCACTTCACTCATTTCTGGCCAAATGACTGCCTGCATGAGTTCGGCATCTTCACCCAGAGTTCACAAATTTCCTGTAGATAGATGTTAAAGGTAATAGATAGATAGATAGATAGATAGATAGATAGATAGATAGATAGATAGATAGATAGATAGATAGATAGATAGATAGATAGATAGATAGATAGATAGATAGATATGAAAGGCACTATATGACAGACAGACAGACACATATGAAAGGTACTATATAATAGATAGTGTGGTGGATGGCTGGGGATCCTGCCCAGCCGGGACTCCTACAAGGACCAGGAGGGGGCAGCCGCCCTGGTCTGCATGGGGGCCACAGGATCAGAGCTTTAAAGATCAACCCTGTTGGGGCCCGTGGCCACTGTCAGGGGGAACCCGGAGGATTGTTGAGCCCTGGATTGCAGCACTTCCACCACACCAGGAAGTGCCATCAGAAGATCATCAGGAAGCACCTGGAGTACGTCCAGGGCATTATAAAAGGGGCCGCCTCACTCTATTAGTCGAGCCGGAGTTGGGAGGAAGAGGATGGAGCTTGTGTGTGGAGGAGTAGAGGCGAAGAGGCAAGTAGAGGCAAGAGTTGGAAGGAAAGAAGGGACTGAGTAATTTGTGGCTATTAAGGCATTATGTGGTGCTGTTAAGCAAGAATATAATTAAACGTGTGTGTTTTTGGACAATTGGTGTCTGTCTGTCTGTGTATGGGGCTGAAATTCCACAAAAGATAGATAGATAGATAGATAGATAGATAGATAGATAGATAGATAGATAGATAGATAGATAGATAGATAGATAGATAGATAGATAGATAGATAGATGTGAAAGGTACTATATAATAGATAGATAGATAGATAGATAGATAGATAGATAGATAGATAGATAGATAGATAGATAGATAGATAGATAGATAGATAGATAGATAGATAGATAGATAGATAGATAGATAGATAGATGTGAAAGGTACTATATAATAGATAGATAGATAGATGTGAAAGGTACTATATAATAGATAGATAGATAGATAGATAGATAGATAGATAGATAGATAGATAGATAGATAGATAGATAGATAGATAGATAGATAGATAGATAGATAGATAGATAGATAGATAGATAGATAGATAGATAGATAACAAACAAGCAACAACCCCCCAAACAGACACCAGAAGTGTATAAGAGAGCTGCTGCTGTCGCTCACAGCCTGTAGGTGGCAGTAAGACGAGATGCGCTCAGATCTGCCGAGTTGTCCTGCTGGTTCACTTCACTTACAGACATTGAAGTTCTAACAGAGCAGGTCCAGCTTGCTGTGTCCACAAATCCAACATGCTAACTGAAGTTTATTTGTTGTGATGACCCCAACGGTGATCACACTGCCTACAGTATACCGTATCTGTAATGTGTTTGGGCCGATGTTCACGATGGGAGGCTGCTTTATAGAATGAAGCCTATTGAATTTTTTGGGTGTCTTAATGGTCCAGGGATTACACTGCAAAATATCTTTCTGCATCCATAAAATTGCATTGGAGTGATGCCCAGCATGGAAAGGCACTATATGACATCACTTTTAGGCTCCAAATGAGTACATTATCTGCTCAGTGACCACTCTGCATGAACATTAAGAACCTCATTCTCTGTCTGTAAAGTATTATGGGATGTAGTGTACTGTGAAAAAGTGCTGTAGATGCCAGAGTTGTAGAAACACACAAGCCTGTGATTTTTTGAGACAATTATATGCAGATAGTAAGTTTTAAGATGCCACTGTCTTCAACCGTGTGAAAATGAGACCCCTGCCCACCACATAATATTTGGCTGATCCCTTTTTTTTTTTTAAACTACCACCTCATTTAGACCTCCAACACCAACATCTTGTTTATTTCCAGTACCAGATTTTAACGTGAAGCCGACGCTGACATGCATGAAAAAGTCCATGCCATGCTTCAGATTCCCTAAAACTTGTAGCTGCACCAGCAAGGCAATAAACATGTTGTACAGGGCAAGGGAGAAAGCCCATTGTCCGCAGTCGTATCACGCAGGGGCATCACCATGGCAACTAAGCTGCTTTTAAAAGCGGCACAAAAGAATGAATAAAACATGATAGAGTTGATATAAAATAAACACGCTGGCGCACGCGCAAACAAGACGAGCAACCTGGAGCGACGGGCGAACATCTGCACGGGGACAATCACATGTGTGCGCTTGACTGGCCAAGGAGGCTCTGCTGTTGATCTGAATATTGTTTTCCAACTGGGTGGTGCTAGGAGTTGCTAAAGTTACCCCCCGATTTGAATTCTGAGTTCTTTGGCATTGTGTGAGGTTTGCCTCTTTACTGAGTGAACTGCACACCAAAGTCTGCCCTTACTGTTAGCTTTTCTTCTTCTTCCTTGCCGATGGGAGTCTGTGCGTCGAGGGCATCGAGGCGCAAACATCTGCGCTGTTGAGGGCACAAGCGTCCTCACGTGCCCAATTCACATTGCTTTTGGTGCCAGTGCTGCTACAATTCTGATGTATTCTTGACTTTTTAGTGCAACTGACTAGTCTGGGGGTGTCCATCTCCGACCTTGGGGGGCCGCAGTGGCTGCAGGCTTTCATCCTAACCCTTTTCTTGATTAGTGACCTGCTGCTAATTTACTGCTTTTGCCTTATTTGTACGTGACATGCTATTTAAGATGCAGACCCCTTGTTTTTTCCTTAATTAGCAGACAAACAATAACGAGAGCCAAAATGAGCCAAAACAGGACCAGCAAACGGTGTCCATCATACAATATCTGAAAATAAAGAAAGGTGAAGGTCTCGGGAATGTCAGTCTGCTCAGGTCCCCAAAACATTTTGATGGTTCTCTGAAAAAAGAAAAGAATAAAGAAAATCAACAGCTTTGGAAACATCTGCTGTGGCAGAATGAGAACGCCAGCGAGCCACGGAGGTCAACAACGGCTTGAAGTCACAACATGAATCGTCTTCTAATTAAGAAAACTGGTTGGAGAGAAATAGGTTGGAATCAGCTGGTCAGCTGATGGCTCGCTTCATTTTTCTTCGGCTTCCATTTAAGGAAAAAGAAAAAAGAAATCAAGTCAGTGGAACAGAGTCTTTAAAAACACGGCAATCAAAGCGAAACGAACAGAAGTCCACGTGTAACGGCAGACATTGGGCCTTGATGAAGAAAGTGGCAGGAAAGAAAAGCACCAGGCACTGAGGCCCTCCAGGATCAGAGCTGGACACCCCTGGAGTAGACGGCAGGCAGCAGTTTGGTTCACTGCTCTGGAGACCAGGGTTCAAATCCCAGGTGTACCCATTCAGTTCTGACCATATGCATTTGGGCCACTTTGGAGTCCTTTCACCTTCCATCAACGTCTGGTAGACTGATTGTTACTCCTGAGTAGGGTATTTTCTTGTTGTGCAAGGGTCCTGGGGTCACCCTGTGCTCCCCTTTATACTCTTTATGATCTATCTATCTATAGAAATTCTGTAAAAAAGCAAAATAAAGATCTATCTTCTTCTTCTTCTTTCGGCTAATCCTGTTATGGGTTGACACAGTGATCATCTTCTTCCATATCTTTCTGTCCTCGTCATCTTGCTCAGTGAAAACCCATCACCAGCATGTCCTCTCCCACCACATCCATAAACCTTTTCTTAGTCCTTCCTCTTTTCCTCTTCTATCTAATGTAATCTAATCTTGTCCGTATTCCATTTACTAAACCTTCTTAAAATCAGTATGAGTCCTGGGCAGCAATCGGTATTAAGCAACTCTGTAGTGTCTACTGCATTACATTGTCACTCACACACCTACAGTACACCCACTCATATCACACCAGTTTAGATCCATAAATCAACTTTCTTCATCTTCTTCTTTTGGCTGCTACCATTAGGAGTTACCACAGCGGATCATCTTCTTTCATATCTTCCTGTCCTCGTCATCTTCCTCTTCTCTGGCAGCTCTATCCTTAGCATCCTTCTCCCAGTATACCCAGCATCTCTCCTCTGCACATGTCCAAACCAATGCAATCTCGCCTCTCTGACTTTGTCTCCCAATTTGAGCTGACCCTCTAATGTCCTCATTTCCAAACTAGATGAACAACTTTTTTAACAGGTTTGACCACCCTAACCCACTCTCACCTCAGAGTACCCATCCACCCATCCTTCTGCTGATACCAGCATAGGAGAGAGTTTCCCCCAACCCACAATTACAGCAGCACAGGTGAGCAGAGATCTATCTATCTAATCCTGTCCATCCTCGTCACCCCCAGTGCAAATTTTAACATCTTTAACTCCGCCACCTCCAGCTCTGTCTCCTGCTTTCTAGTCAGTGCCACCGTCTCCAGCCCGTGTAACATAGCTGGTCTCACTACCATCCCGTAGACCTTCCCTTTCACTCTTGCTGATACCCGTCTGTCACAAATCACTCCTGACACTCTTCTCCACCCATTCCATCCTGCCTGCACTCTCTTTTTCACCTCTCATCCACAATCCCCAATACTCTGTGCTGTTGATCCCAAGTATTTAAACTCATCCACCTTCACCAACTCTACTCCTTCCATCCTACACCATTCCACTGACCTCCCTCTCATTCACACACATGTATTCTGTCTTGGTTTTCCTACTGATCTTCATTCCTCTCCTTTACCTGTCTATCTATTATATAGTTCCTTTCCCATCTATCTTTCTATTATATAGTGCCTTGCACATCTATTTTTTTTTTTTTTCATAATGCTTTTTCCAGCTATCTATTTTATAGTGCCCTTCTATCTACAGTATCTATTGATTATGTAGACCTTAACAAAATGTCCCCACATCCCCACTATAGCCCTCATATGTTGCATTACCTTTCATATCTATAACCTCAGACAACAAGACACAGTACCAGAAAAGTCAGGAGAAAAACGTTCATGTTTAATCCTGTATTGTTGCCCGATATAATGAACAAAGTAAAACGTGTTTGACATATTTTCCATTAAGTAGCTGTTCATCTGCTTACCACCAGGTGGCGCTCTCTCTTATTAGCCTTTGGTCCAGCTTGGTCTTTGAATGGAGTTGCAGAGAAACACAGCCTGTTCTCCTTGCTTTGGTCACACCAAGGGTTCCTCCCTTGTCCTCTGTTTAAAGTGCTTCTTTTTATTATTGTTCATTGTTTTCTGTTATTTTTTAACTATTGTTCTGCTCATTTATTATTTGTCCAATTATGTAATATTTGTTCATTTCAATCAATTTAGTGTTTATGCAGTTTCTCTGTGTGAGAATAGAGAGGCGGGACCACCTGTCCATCACCATTGAGGGACTGCTCCCAGCTCGATAAGGCCTGATGGGAAATGTAGTCCCTCGCTGTTACTGTGAATGTCCTGGGTGAGTTCTGATTATTTGATGTTTTGTATTTACTGGGTTTGTGACTTCTGTTGCTGTTTTAAGAATTTTCATTTCTGTTTTTTTTTTTTTTTTTGTATTGGAACATGTCTGCTGGGAATTGCCTTTTTTGGCAATACTTTTTGGATTTGTTTTTATTTTTGTTTTTTGAGTATTTTCTCATTTTTGCAGTTTTTGTTAATAAAGATTCTGGTGGGACTTGTCTGTGTTCAAGCTAGAGTTTCACAGTACTCCCTCTTGTGAGAAATACAGTATTTGGGGATATTTAAGACAACCTTTTGCATTTTGAAATTTAAAACTCTCTGTTTTGAGGCCTAGATAGGTTTGATTCCCGGTACGACTGAGGGCCCACCCAAAACACACAGTCAGACTTTCCAATTCATCTAATTTGATAAGGTGCCACATGAATGGTTGGGCATCAAACAAGAAGAAGTGGGCATTCATGGTGTTTTTTTTTCTCAGAATTTACTATCTTACTCTTCTTTATTGATTTATTTATGCTATGTACTGTATACCCTGCCATTCTTTCTTAAACTCTGTGAAGTGCCTTGAGCATCAGAAAGGCGCTATATATAAATAAAATGTATTAACTATCCATTTTCCAACCCGCTGAATCCGAACACAGGGTCATGGGGGTCTGCTGGAGCCAATCCCAGCCAACACAGGGCACAAGGCAGGAACCAATCCCAGGCAGGGCGCCAACCCACCGCAGGACACACACAAACACACACACACACCAAGCACACACTAGGGCCAATTTAGAATCGCCAATCCACCTAACCGGCATGTCTTTGGACTGTGGGAGGAAACCGGAGCGCCCGGAGGAAACCCACGCAGACACGGGGAGAACATGCAAACTCCACGCAGGGAGGACCCGGGAAGCGAACCCAGGTCTTCTAACTGCGAGGCAGCAGTGCTACCCACTGTGCCACCATGCCGCCCAAAATGTATTATTATTATTATTATTGTGTGTAGGTGGGTGCAGAATTGGCTCAGACACAGGAAGCAGAGGGTGAGGGTGTGAGGAACCGCATCAGAATTGGGTGACATTAAGAGAGGTGTCCAGCAGGGGTCAGTGCTGGGGCCAGTTCTATTTTTAATATTTAAATGATTTGGATAGGAATATAAATAATAAGCTGGTTAACGCGCTGTCTCACTGCATGCTCCCAACCTAAGTTTGCAAATGATTCCAAGATAGGTGGATTGGTAGATAATCAAGAATCCATTGAATTGTTACAGAGGGAGTTGGATAGATTTGTGGCAGATGAAACGTAGTCAGCCAATATAAGGTCTGAAAATCGAGAGTCCACCTCATGAGAAGGATTTAGGAGTCGTAGTGGACTCTAAGCTATCGACTTCCAGACAGTGTTCAGATGCCATTAAGAAGGCTAACAGAATGTCAGGTTATATAGCGCCTTGATGTGTGAAGTACAAGTCACAGGATGGTCTGCTCAAACTTTATAACACACTGTTGAGACCTCATCTGGAGTCCTGTGTGCAGTTTTGGTCTTCAGGTTACAAAAAGGACATAACAGCACAACAGAAAGTCCAGAGAACAGCAACTGGACTGATTCAGGGGCTACAGGGAATGAGTTATGAGGAAAGATGAAAAGAGCTGAGTCTTTACAGTTTAAGCAAAAGAAGATTAAGAGGAGACCTGACTGAAGTGTTTAAAATAATGAAGGGAATTAGCACAGTGGATCGAGACGGCTAAAATGAGTTCACCAAGAACACGGGGACACAGTTGGAAACTTATTAAGGGTAAATTTCACACAAACATTAGAAAGTTTTTCTTGACACAGAGAACCACAGACACTTGGAATAAGCTACCAAGTAGTGTGGTTAACAGGAGGACTTTAGGGACTTTCAAAACTCGACAGAGAACATTCCACTTAGAACACAGGAACAGTCTGGACGAGAAGGGCCATTGAGCCCAACAAAGGTCGCGTACATGCTGTAATGTAATGAGTTGCTGCCCTGTGATTGGCTGATTAGATATTTGTCCTAACGAGCTGTTAAGAACAGGTGTACCTAATAAAGTGGCCAGGGAGTGTATACAGCGGAGCAGCTCCTCCAGTTACCTGCACTCAAGTTTGTTTAATGCCAGATACTTTAGAACTTCCACTTGCAGAGTTTTTGTTTCCTTTTACTTGAGTCATTTTCCACAAAGGGAAGCTCATCTCTCTCATGTACCACGAAAGAATAAAAAAAAAAAAAGAGAGAAACAATGGCTGAGATTGTACCCGATCTCAGTGTAAGTGTTGGCCCTTTGTCCGTCATGTAGAATGTTGTCAGGGGCGAGCGCGACTGCACTAGAAGGTGGGCACTCAGTTGGTAAAGCAGACATGCCCAGCCATTTTCTGTCATTTAAACTGACGTGGGCCGGTGAAGAGATTAGCAACTGCGGTTGGCGAGTCAGTCATGCCCTACAACTAAACGTCACATCACATGGCATCAGCTTGAGGTTAATTAGCCTGGCAGGAGTGATCATGGGCCTGTGTGTGAGTGTGATGAGCTGGCAGTGTTGGTTCCTAACTCACACCTGGTGCTGCTAGGATCAGCTCTGACTCCCCACACCCAGAATTGCAATGCAAACAAATCAGTGGAAAGGGAAATCATTTATCTGGGTGGAAGCTGGCATATGCTCGCACTGCAAACGCTTTGGGCAATGCCCTGACCTTAGGAGTCAGCACAAGCGTCAGGAGGCCTCCTCCTCGGTTGTTTGACATGAGAGGGGAGTATCTGAGTGACCTTTGCTTTGTTCCAGCGGATGGAAGCAACTTGTCATGGGGTGGGGCAGGTCTCGAAGGAGCCCCCTTTACCTCCCTTTTCTCAGCTTTCCCCCTCCACGAGTAAAGGCGCTCTTTGTTATTTTTGACTTCTCTTTCTATAATACACACATGCCGACAAGGCCTTGTGTTCCCCCCTTAGCTGGCCAGGGGTCTCGGCACTCGGCCGACTTGTCCTGCTCAGGCCGCGCTGCTTCCCGCGCTGTGATGCTTTGACTCAGCTCTCCTATTGAAAACTTTTGTGAGGGGGGAAAAAAGACCACCCTGCGGGAGGTGGTAGAGTTTAACCATTACAGAGCCGTATGGCCTCTCCTGCGGACAAAGAGCAGCTATTAGCGCTAATTGTAATAATGGGATTAGGTGTGGACACCCGAGAAAAGGAAGAGACCACATGGGGAGTTGTCTTGTTTCACATTGCCTCTCCACAGGGGCTGAGAAAGCGGCTAATTATATGTAGACGAACGGCGGCCGAGGTCAGGACAGGAGCTGCAACTTACCGCACTGCTTCACTTTGTTGGAATTCGACACATTCCAGCATTAATAATAATCATAATAATAATACAACAATCAAAAAAAAAGGCCAGTGTAAGGACATCATCATTGGACTTCTAGTGTGAGCATAGCTTTTAGTTAGAGAATGGACACTTCTGTATAGACAGATGTGAAAGAGTATATAATATATGTATATAATATATAAATATAATAAATATATCAATAGATAGATAGACAGACGGATGTGGAATATAAAAAAAACAGACACGAAAGGCACTATATAACAGATAGATAGATAGATAGATAGATAGATAGATAGATAGATAGATAGATAGATAGATAGACACAAAAGGCACTATATAACAGATAGATAGATAGATAGATAGATAGATAGATAGATAGATAGATAGATAGATAGATAGATAGATAGATAGATAGATAGATAGATAGATAGATAGATAGATACAACAACAACAACAACAACATTTATTTATATAGCACATTTTCATACAAAAAGTAGCTCAAAGTGCTTTACAATAGACCCAAAAGGCACTATATACTAGATATGAAAGGCACTATATAGTAAACCGACTGATGAAATAAGCACTACATAATAAACAGATCAACAAATAGAGATTAAAGGCACAATATCATAGATAGACATGAAAGGCACTATATAATAAATAGATTTAAAAGGCACTATGTAATAGACAGACACACACAATATGTGGTGGTCCTGAAACCTTCTGGAGTGCAAGAAAGTATAGCAGTAGGGACGAGATGCTTCATTTGTCAGCAGCACTGGGTGACCACCTGGCTGAGGTCTTTCATAGAGTCCAAGTTATTGTCACCATTAGATTCACTGTCCCCTTCCCAGGTCGCTGACATGCTGCTTGAGTTGGCTTCCTGAGAGGAGGGCAGCTCTTCATGAACTTGAGCCATCATGGGAGTGGTTCACACACACACACTCACTGACTCACTCACTTTGTATTATTTAGTGTCTTTCTACAGTGACTATCGTCCCCAGGTACATTGCTATTGTTTAAAGGCACGTATTCCAAGTGCATCTCCTCGGGGTCACACGGTGAGCCACAGGCCGGCCCTTGTGACTTGTAGTCGTATTAGTCGTAGTTGTAGTGTAGTATCACCTCATGTACAGAACACAATGAAATTTCTGCTTGCACATCTGACCAACATGCTCAAGCACCATGATACACTAGAATGTATTAAAATAAGGAAATTCACGTTAATTAAACAACAACACAAATTGGCTTACCTTATCTCTGCATGTCTCACTGATACTGCAACCTGGATGAAGGAACTCCATCTTTACCTTAACTTGGCGAAGACGGACCTGCTTGTTATCCCAGCTCCTCCATCTATTCAGCACCCCAATTCAGTTCGGCTCAGCTCCTTATCACCAGCACCCGTCAAGTCGGTTTGTCGCCATGAGGTAGTGATTGATGATCAGCTGTCCTTCAGAGATCAAGCTTCTAAGGTCTCTGGGTCTTGCAGATTCCCTCCATAAAATTTCCACAAGATCAGACCGTATTTGACAGATTAGGCAGCACAACACTCCTGCTGGTTTCGTCACATCTGGATTACTGTAGCTTTCTGTTGACAGGAGAACCAGCATGTGTCACCCAGCTGCTGTAGATGACTCAAAATGCAGAGACACATCTGGTGTTCAACCAGCCAAGGTGAGCACACGTCACTCCTCAGTTCAGATCCCCACACTGGCTTCCTGTAGCGGCACCTATTAAGTTCAGATTCTTGATGCTCACCCTACAGGTCAGCACTTACCTACAGTACATGGAGACATTTGTGAGGTCCTTTGCTCTTTCTCGACCACTCAGGTCTGCTGATGAATGTTGTCTGGTGCCTCTGTGTGGCATCAAATCTCAATCCAGACTCTTTTTATGTGTTGCTCCTAGCTGGTGGAACAAGCTGCTCACCTCCATTTGGGATTTTGAATCCTGCAAAGTGTTTAAGATGGATTTGAAGACTCTCTCTCTCGTTTGGTATATTTCTGTCTTAACTGATATTAGCTGTTAGGTTTTATAAACTAGGAATTATAACTTATTTGTATTTTGTTCTGAGCTCTTTAATTGTGCTTATCCATCTTGTACTCTTGTCCTGTAGCTTTTGTTCTTAAACAGATCCCCAGACTTATGCTTACTGAATTATGTAGACCTCCTTTGCAAGTCACTTTGGATATAAGTGTCCCCTAAGCAAATACTGCAAGTGTAGAAATGTAGATAGATGTATGTAACTCCTTTCTCCAATTTCTGTACCAAAGTCGAGCTTCAATTAATATCAAGCAGCTAAAGCTACATTTCTGAGTTGGACTTGAACAGAGCTAAACTTTTAAAGAGACCTTATTCCATGATGCTTCTCAGGCAGGTCTTGGTGAAGTGGAGTGGAGTTTTACTGTCTGCACATCTGCCTACATCCTCGAAAATTAGACCAGCAGTTAGAGTCTGCCCAGCATACCTGAAGGCTTTAGTAGAACCATTTTTATTTACGAAGGTCCTGTCTTCAGTGTGGTCTGTCTCTGTCTTCAAGCCATCGAGTAATGCTGGTACAGAATTGATGAAATGATCATTCTAGAAACTTCTTAACCACCTGGTCTCCTAGAAATGGAAGAGCCACCCACAAGGACATCAACTGCTCAGTTGCTCCATGTACATATTCACCCGCAGACAGTTCCCCAGATCACCACAAATGACCACTTCACCCCTGATGGCCTACCCAGTCTTTTTTTTTAAAGGTGCGTTTGCATATAGAGTAATACAAAAGGCACCTATTGCAGTAGTCATGTCTTTCTGTCAGTCAGTCTGTCTGCCTGCCTGCATGAATCATCTCAGCCCCCAATAGACTAATTTTATGGAAACTTGGCATAGTTATTCTTTATGGAAATCAGTCAGGACAGATCAGTTTTCATTGAGACATCTTGAATACAGTGTACCATACACAATTTTTAAAAATTCAAATTCTACATTTGAAAAGCATTCGAGAATTTGTAAAGTTATCTGTCGGAAAACTGAGAAACATTTAGCACGGCTTCAACTACAAATTAGTTTACTTTGTCAATGTTATCTTCGGAGTGCTTACTTCAACTTGTGTGTGGAAACAGTAGGATTTCAGCAGTGACATTAAGTTTATTGGATTAACAGAAAATATGCAATATGCATCATAACAAAATTAGACAGGTGCATAAATTTGGGCACCCAACAGAGATATGACATCAATACTTAGCTGAGCCTCCTTTTGTAAATCTAACAGCCTCTAGACGCTGTCCTCCTATAGCCTTTGATGAGTGTCTGGATTCTGGATGGACGTATTTGTGACCATTCTTCATACAAAATCTCTCCAGTTCAGTTCAATTTGATGGACAGCCTGCTTCAAATCATCCCATAGATTTTTGATGATATTCAGGTGAGGGGACTGTGACGGCCATTCCAGAACATTGTATTTCTCTCTCTGCATGAATGCCTTTGTAGATTTCGAACTGTGTTTTGGGTCATTGTCTTGTTGGAATATCCAACCCCTGCGTAACTTCAACTTTGTGACTGATGCCTGAACATTATCCTGAAGAATTTGTTGATATTGGGTTGAACTCATCCAACCCTCAACTTTAACAAGGGCCCCAGTCTCTGAACTAGCCACACAGCCCCACAGCATGATGGAACCTCCACCAAATTTGACAGTAGGTAGCAGGTGTTTTTCTTGGAATGCGGTGTTCTTCTTCCGCCATGCAAAGCGCTTTTTGTTATGACCAAATAGCTGAATTTTTGTCTCATCAGTCCAAAGCACTTTGTTCCAAAATGAATCTGGTTTGTCTAAATGAGTATTTACATACAACAAGCGACTCTGTTTGTGGCATGAGTGCAGAAAGAGCTTCTTTCTCATCACCCTACACCTCTTATCTTTCTCCTGACTTCCTAGCTCTGATAGAAACATAGATCACTTCATGCAACTCCCTAACTTCGGCTGCACGTTCACCTCCAGCTGTTGCAATGCAAGGAAATCCTTCTTCTCTGTCACCTACCTGCCATCTTTTTATTTCTTTTCTCTCGACACTCCCTTCTACAGATTCCTTTTGCCCAGGTCTTGGGAGACTCCACAACATGTACTTTCTTTTCTTCCTTCTCGTCTTACCTTGATGTCCATTGCCCTGCTTGCACCTCACCCCTCCAATCTTGGTTTTCTACAACACTTCGTTCTGCTCAAAGGGAACTGCACTCGGCTGAAAGTGCTTGGTGTAAAAAGAAAGAACCATCCCTCCTGGATAACTACTGTACAGGTCCCACCTGTCTTCATTCTCCACATCACTGCTATCAGCATGGAAATCCTTCTCTCAGAACCTACTTGCATAATCAGAAAGAAATGCTTGTATCCTCCTCTTGACCTTCAAGTCTCTCAAGTCCTCCTGCTGCTCCAAATCCTTTGTCCTTCTCTTCTAATGATTTTGCTTCCTTATTCTGTTAAGTCACCAATATCCATAAATAGTTCAAGACCCCAAAAACATCAACCAACTCTTTGTGTCATTCTTCCATGGTCCGTCTCTCCTTCCTTCATCCCCTACATCTCTTCTCTTTTCAATGCCTCACTGACCTCTGGTGTCTTTCCTGCTGATTTCAACAAGTCTCACATAATCCCTGTTCTCAAAAAACCCTCTCTCAATTCATCTGCCATTAAGAATTCCCATCTCATCTCCATTCCTGTCCAAAACCCTAGAGTACATAGTCCACAGATGACTCTCTCCATTACTTTCTGATGATGATCTACTAGATCCACTTCAGTCTGGATTCCACAAGGCTCACTCTACTGAGACTGCACTGATGCTCTTAGGTCTGCTCGAGCTGCTTCTCTCTCTCCGTTGTCCTTCTCCTCCTTCACCTTTCATCAGCTTTTGATACCATTAACCACTCCCTACTTATCTATTCCCATGATAAACTCTGAATTAGGAGCTCTACTATGGAATGGTTCAAGTTCTACCTCTCAGACCGATCCTTCTGTGCCTTCTGGTCTAACTCCTTGTCTTCTCTACAGAAACGTTCTACAGATGTGCCTCAAGGAACAGTGCCAGATCCACTTCTCTTTTTTTCTCTATATTTGTTCCTTAGGCAATGTCATTTCTTTTCATGGCTTCTCCTACCACATCTATGCTGGTGATGCACAGATGGTTTTCTCATTACCCTCTGACAACCCACAGGTAGCCCAGATCTCCAGCTGTCTCTCTACCATCTCATCCTGGATGAATGCTCATCACCTTCAAACTTAACCTTTCAAAGTCAGATACAGTATCTTGTCAGATATCTAGCCCTCTGATTCACCTTCCTCAAATTTGTCCCTAAGCACCCTTGAAGAAGTCACCTGTCACCACTGGTCAAGGTCAGGAATCTTGGCATGTCTTTTTGTAACGGTCGGCCCAATCATCCGGACTGGCAACTACACCGCCAAGACCTATGGCCTAGCAACCTGAGGGGCATTAGACTTAGACAATCAGAATCAGAATCAGAATCAGCTTTATTGGCCAAGTACATGTACACATACAAGGAATTGGACTCCGGTTTTACATAGTATTGTCCCTGATGCTGTGAGATTGACTTA
Organism: Erpetoichthys calabaricus; assembly: GCF_900747795.2. NCBI lineage: Eukaryota > Metazoa > Chordata > Cladistia > Polypteriformes > Polypteridae > Erpetoichthys > Erpetoichthys calabaricus. Next base: position 84,581,193 of record NC_041409.2, on the reverse strand, counting down.
AGTGTTCATGAGAGTGATGGCCTGAGGAAAGAAACTGTTCACATGTCTGGTAGTTTTGGCGTACAGTGCTCTGTAGCGCCTACCAGAGGGAAGAAGTTGAAAAAGGTTGTGACCAGGGTGTGATGGGTCTGCAATGATGTTTTCTGCCCGTTTCCTGACTCGAGATCTGTATAAGTCTTGAATGGAGGGCAAATCAACACCAATGATTTTTTCTGCAATCCTGACTGTCCGTTGAAGTCTGTTCCTGTCCTGTTTTGTGGCTGAGCCAAACCAGACTGTGATAGATGAACATAGAACAGACTGGATTACTGCAGAGTAAAATTGGATGAGCAACTCCTGAGGCAGGTTGAACTTCCTGAGTTGGCGCAGGAAGTACAACCTCTGCTGAGCCTTTTTAACAATTGTGTTTATGTTTAGTTCCCACTTTAGGTCCTGGGAAATTGTGGATCCCAGAAACCTAAAGTTTTCCACAGCAGACACAATGCTGTTGAGTAGTGTGAGAGGGGGCAGCACTGGGGGGCTCCTCCTGAAGTCCACTGTCATCTCCACAGTTTTAAGCTTGTTCAGCTCCAGGTTGTTTTGACCGCACCAGAGGGCCAGCTGTTCGACCTCTCGTCTGTATACAGACTCGTCACTGTCCTTGATGAGGCCAATGACTGTCATATCATCTGCGAACTTCAGGATTTTAACAAACGGGTACAAGACGTACTTCTTCCAATTACTTCCCCAATCGGCGATCAAATAGGTAAAAAAGGCAAACAGTAGGTAAGTTACTAAGGTGAATATATATATTGATGAAAAAAAGTGAAATAAAATGCCAAACAGTATAATTATCTCACCTCCCACGTCCCCTAACACACACAACCCCACGAGTGAACGGTGGAATATTATAATAAACAGTGCAGCAATAAATAGACAGAGTAAACCCTCCCTACACTGAACATAAAACTGATATAACACGTGTAAAGTCCAGGAAATTGTCCAGAGAGTGGTTAATGATAAGAACTTGAACCGGTTAGAAACTGTCCAGTGGTAACTGCAATATGGAAGCACTTGATTGCTTGCTCCTTTCCTGAAATAAAAAGAAATGGTCTCACCATATGGTCCTCGTTGTGTCCTGTTACTACTGAACCCCGGGGTTTTGTGAGAATGGCGAGATTGTTACAGGACAGGCACTGAGAGCAGCAAGCTGGGGAAAGGTGTGTGACGACCCAGACTGGCGTTTCTCTGTTTCTTGATGCATTTCTGTGTTGTGTTCTGGTTTCTCTCCTCCCCCCCCCCCCCCCCCTCTCTTTCCCTTCTCTCGTTTAAATAAGAAAAACTGGATGGACTTGATGGGTGGACAGAAAAATTACCTTGAGGGGTCATGGTCATGCAGCGTTCTCCTTTCCCCCTTTGTTTCCAGGGGGAAAGGAAACATTTATCTATATTACTAAACCACAGTTAATTTATGCACGGCGAACGCACCGAGGCGCATGCGCACTGCGGCCTTGGCGCCCGCCCCAGAGTCCAGAGTCAAACGCAGCAGCTTCCCAAAACACGGCGACGCCCGCCCAAGAGTCATATGCAGCGGCTTCCCAAAACGCGGCGGCTACCCACAGTCAGTAGGTGGCACCCAAACAACACAACCTGTAAGCGCACAAACTACACCACCTGTAAACTGCGTATATGACTGGATGCCATCGTACATTCGTCTAAAATCATGCAGCGTCTTCCCACCGAAGCGCATATTGCGCCGTGGCGCAAGCCCCAGAGTCAAATGCAGCAGCTTCCCAGAGTCAGTAGGTGGCACCCAAACAACACAACCTGTACACTACACTTGCTCTAATCCACTGTGCCAGTAATATAGATCACATAACGGTCACAGACTCAAACCCAGCAGCTTCCCAGACTCAGTGGCTGGCACACGAACACCACAACCTGTAAACTAAACTTGCTGTGCTCCACTCTGCCAGCAGTCGGTGTCAGCAAAGGCAACAGACTCACGTCCCCACAAAACGAAACCGCTTTAGTACAGATAGATAGATAGATAGATAGATAGATAGATAGATAGATAGATAGATAGATAGATAGATAGATAGATAGATAGATAGATAGATAGATAGATAGATAGATAGATAGATAGATAGATAGATAGATAGATAGATAGATAGATAGATAGATACTTTATATGATTATTAAATTAAATGACATTTCCCCAGACGGACCCACCCTCCATGATATGTCATCCATCCACATATCAGACGGAACAGAAATTGATTGCCATTCTTGGATTTCCGATTCGCTAGCGAATCGCGGGCTTACTTGTACTGACATACCATAGACAAGATAAATGGGACAAGGCTACGAAAGACGCGACTCGGCACAAAACACATTAAGACGTCCCCATTCACGTAGCACCACTACACTTATATGTCTGATAAATGAAAGCAAGGCATCAATCTTCAACGACCCACTTTGCTCATTTCTTTCTACATAACTTTCAGAGGATTCCACCCTTCACTAATTATGCCAAGCAACTCTACCGCCAATTATCTAACCATTAAAAACTATTGCCATATTTTTTACAGCGTTATACATCAGGAAAAGAAAATCATTGCGGATTTTTAAATTTGCCAAAAGGATAATGTGACGGTCCGGGTCAGCTTCATGCTCCCTGTGACATTTGGAGGCCTCTTGAACCCGAACCGTTGATAGTCATGAACCAAAATGAGCCGGGCAAATAAGGACTCACACATGCAGCAAAGGGTAGGTGCAAAAAGTGCAAGGTGCTTTTATTAAAATGCAATCTGAAAAACAATGTGACACAGTGCAGCGATTCACAAAGTCAATAAATAAATAATCCATAACACTTTTGCAAATTTGTGTGGATGTTAAAAATATCAAATGCAATGGAATTTGGTGCTCAACACACATAATAATCATTTTTGTACGGAGCCTCCGAGGGGACATGGTGTCAAATTTTTTTTTTTTTTTGGGAAACTATCTCATGCACACCACTTAATATGGCCTGCGCACCACTTAATGTCTCATGCGCACCACTTAATGTCTCATGCGCACCACTTAATGTCTCATGCGCACCACTTAATGTCTCATGCGCACCACTTAATATAGCCTGCGCACCACTTAATGTCTCATGCGCACCACTTAATATAGCCTGCGCACCACTTAATGTCTCATGTGCACCACTTAATGTCTCATGCGCACCACTTAATATAGCCTGCACACCACTTAATGTCTCATGCGCACCACTTAATATAGCCTGCGCACCACTTAATGTCTCATGTGCACCACTTAATGTCTCGTGCGCACCACTTAATGTCTCATGCGCACCACTTAATATAGCCTGCGCACCACTTAATATAGCCTGCGCACCACTTAATGTCTCATGTGCACCACTTAATGTCTCGTGCGCACCACTTAATGTCTCATGCGCACCACTTAATATAGCCTGCGCACCACTTAATGTCTCATGCGCACCACTTAATGTCTCATGCGCACCACTTAGTGTCTCATGCGCACCACTTAATATAGCCTGCGCACCACTTAATGTCTCATGTGCACCACTTAATGTCTCATGCGCACCACTTAATATAGCCTGCGCACCACTTAATGTCTCATGTGCACCACTTAATGTCTCATGCGCACCACTTAATATAGCCTGCGCACCACTTAATGTCTCATGTGCACCACTTAATGTCTCGTGCGCACCACTTAATGTCTCATGCGCACCACTTAATATAGCCTGCGCACCACTTAATATAGCCTGCGCACCACTTAATGTCTCATGTGCACCACTTAATGTCTCGTGCGCACCACTTAATGTCTCATGCGCACCACTTAATATAGCCTGCGCACCACTTAATGTCTCATGCGCACCACTTAATATAGCCTGCGCACCACTTAATGTCTCATGCGCACCACTTAGTGTCTCATGTACACCAGTTGCTTAAGGTGACATGGCAAGTTAGCCCATGAGTTTCCCTAGTGTACCTATGTTTGAGCTACAAAATTTTCACTTAAAATTTAACTTCGGGAGCCCATCTGGTCATATCCTTGGGAAGAAAAAATGTCAGCAATACAGCATAGCTCTCTGTTGTGCCCTTTAAATATCACAGTTCGTTTTGCACAGTGCAGCGGATGACACAGTGTGCCAGTGGATTTGACTCGGATATTTAAGTTTAGCCAGACCATTTCATTTTAACAGGGGCATATCTCTTGTTAGAAAACGGTGACAATTAAAGTGACCCAATCAAATGTAACTCTTTAGACTGCATGATAAATACCACGGTCCATTGGTGCAGATAAGCGAGTGCGTCAGGTTTACCAGAGAATTAAATTACTGCACCTGCATTGGGCTGCCCAAACTTCAAATGTAATCAGTCTGTGAAATATGAATTGCTTTCGTAACTTGTGGGAAGCCGGTTGTGAGCTAGTAAGGACGTAACAAGTGTCATTTCCATCCATCCATCCATCCATTATCCAACCCGCTATATCCTAACTACAGGGTCACGGGGGTTTCCTGGAGCAATCCCAGCCAACACAGGGCGCAAGGCAGGAAACAAACCCCGGGCAGGGTGCCAGCCCACCGCAGGGCACACACACCAGGGACAATTTAGAATCACCAATTCACCTAATCTGCATGTCTTTGGACTGTGGGAAGAAACCGGAGTACCTGGAGGAAACCCACGCAGACACGGGGAGAACATGGAAACTCCGAGTGTCATTTCCTTTACACAGCAATGCAGTGCTTAGCGCTGCTGCTTTGCGGATCCAACAACCTCAGCCTGAATGTAAAGCCTACATTTATATACCGTATATACTCACGTATAAGTCGGGTCCATCCATCCATTATCCAACCCGCTATATCCTAACTACAGGGTCACGGGGGTCTACTGGAGCCAATCCCAGCCAACACAGGGCGCAAGGCAGGAAACAAACCCCGGGCAGGGCGCCAGCCCACCGCAGATAAGTCGGGTCTTGAAACCCAAAAATTTTGGTGCAGCAGCGTAGTTACCACTTTCTATTGCTACTTCAACGATGTTTAGTTTAAAACGCCACCCAGAGCCATCTTAAGGTATGGGCACAATGGGCACTGGCCGGGGAACAGAGAAGCATAGGTGCCCATGATGTTTCTGATGCCTATGTATGTTTCTGTTTTGCTGTTAAAACAAGGGTGCCAGTATACTACTTTGCCCAGGGGCCTATGATGCAGGTAAGACGGCCCTGCACCGCCACCTCCTCCAGGCCTGCTGGCATGAAGATAGAAAAACCAAGAGTCCTAAAAAGTGGGCTGCGCACACTCATCCCTTTAAAGCTGGCTGGCTACATTGCTGCAGTTTTTGTGCCGTTTCACCGCTGGCAGGAATGCTTGTGCTTCAGCCCGCCTGATCACCAGGACAAATCCTGTGGGACTCCCCCATCCCCCCTTCACCACTCTGGCCACAGGAATGCCCCTCGTTCCCATTCTGTCACAGCGCACATACCTCTAGTGACCTGCTATTTCTCAGTCAATTAATGAGAGATTGTCTCCTCCCTCAACCCACCCAATAAGGAGGCCACCCAAGAGCAGGCCGTGTCCTCAATGAAAAGCTCCTCTGGTGGCCCATTCACATGCAGTTCCCCTAAAAGGAAGAATGAATTGTCGACTTCACTGTACACCACTGGCGAGTCAAAACGACGGCTGGTCACAACAAAAGACACCCCCCACCCCCACTACCCCTACCAGCCTCCAACTTCTAGGACATTAAGTAGAAATCCATCAGTGCTGTCTGTAGCAGGAGCAGGGAAGCAGGCGGCAGTCGTCGTGCCGCACGCAGCTCGATGGCCAGGGGCCTCTCACAAAGGAATATTTACCGTCCATTCTTCAGTGATCTGCTAGCCTACAGGCCCAGGGTGGCATTTGGTCCAGTCCTCTGGCCTCTCTCTCAGATGATTTCAAAAGTCATTGTGCTACCTTAAGTTAGTCACCTTTTCTTTGCTCATCCTATCGATTGTGTAAGAAGGGGCCGATGTGCTTGTCTTATTTTTGAGTACAATTTGAGTGTTCTATTTTCATTTATTTTTAAATGCACTTCTTTAAAGTGTTACCATCTCTGAGGACAAGAATCCAAACTCACCCTGAAGAACTCGAGGACTTTCATTCTGAACTGTCACTTTTTTCACTCCTTCCTTCTGAGCCACTGGTACTTATGCAAATAGACTGAGGGATTAACAAGTTGTAAGGCTGCATTATATACAATATACATTATATATATACAAACACATATACATATACATACATATACACACACACACACTCATACATACTGTATAGACACATCCATACATAGATACTATATCATATATACAGTAACTAACTATGTAATACTGTTCTCTGATCTTCACCCTGTCAAATAATCAAACCAGCCACCGTGGTGCAACACCAGAGGCCTCACCTCAGGTGCTGACATCCAAGGTTTGATCCCTGTAAGTCAGAGGTCCTCAATCACAGTCCTGGGGGGCCGCCGTGGCTGCTGGTTTTTGTTCTAACCCAGTTGCTTAATTAGAAAGCAATTCTTGCCAATAATTTAATGTCATGGCTTGTTAGTGCTTTAACTCTGTTATGTCAGGTCATTCTCATATTCTAGATTTTCTTCCCCTTTCTAAGGATATCATCCTAATGATTTGAAGGCTAAATTGGAGGAGTAACTCTCAGTCCTTCATGTTTTTCTCTTCACTTTCCTTCCAAGTATTTAATTAAAACCATTAGTGCATGATAAATACACGCAGAGGTGTAAATGGTAACAAGATAAATGGAGAAATGCTGGTCTCTGTTGTCATTTGCATGTTATTGCTAATTAGGAGCCATTAAAAACCAAGAATACGGCTGTTTAAGACTAAAATAAGCAATAAAGGGTTCAAAATCTTAACAAGCGAGACAACTAAAGTGAAGCAGAAGTGTTACTTATTAACAATTGGGGATCCCTGCTGTACCTAACAAGCCCCAATAAAGACGAAACGTGTTGTGTACTCTTTGTATTATTTGGCAGGTACTGTATCACATATCTATGATCTGCTTCTTGCAACTGAGAAAGAACATGGCGGATTGTTTGCCAGCTGGCTGACCAACCAGAAGTGTTATCTGGTAGCTAACCACCTAAACAATCAGATTGTGATTCAGACCTATGAATGTAATACTCTTATCTTCACAACGTCAAGTAAGCAAACCAGCCACTGTGGCAAAATGTTTGAGGCTTTCCCTCAGGCACTGATGTCTGAGGTTCGATCCCCATAAGGCGAGGAAAAGGTGCATACATCTGACGAGCTCCAATTAGGGCGAAACATGTTGTGTACTCTTTGGATTATTTGGCAGATACTGTATAACAATATATACATATATATACATACATACATACATACATATATATACACATACACATACATATATATATATATATATTGTGAAAGGGTGCTTCCTGGACACAGGCAGGCAGACACGTTTCCAATCATCACCACACGCTTATTTACACTTATCTATTATTTACAAAGTCCTTACGTGCACCACACCAAACCCTCCCGCAGTCTCCCGAAGTCCAGGCTCTCAATAGCCACTTTCTTCTTCACACACAACACACTCGGGCCTCTCCTCGCCCCCTCTGCACCGGCCTTGTCCTCCTCCTACCCGACTCCAGCCTTGATTGCAGGGCGGCGGCTCCTTAAGTAGGTGGCTGATTGCAGGCCGCACCCAGCCACCTGCGACATAACTCCCCCGTTAGCTGAGACCTCCAGGGACCAGCGGACCATTCCGCGAGGACGTGAACCCCTCGGCGGCAAGCCGACACTCCGTAGCCTAGGGCCCAATCCTAAAAATAAACCAGAAAAACAAGGGGCAGGGTCGTTGCCCTGACCCAGCCCCTCGGCTCGTCTTCTCAGTTGGGCCAATGCTCTCCGCTCCGATCGGCACCCCGACGCTCTCTTTTTCAGCCTCCCAGCCCGAGCAGTCCATGCTCCCCGCCACGGGACCACCAGTGGGATCACGCTCCGTTTCCACCTCCCAGCCAGCGGGTATTTCCTCTGCCTCCGCAGAGGACGGCCCTTTGACGTACGTGCGCACTCAGCAGCTGGCTGCTTCCTCCGTTTACTTTGGGACGCCGCGACAGTTTGGATCTGCCCATTGTAAGAGGGCAGACCCAGCCCCGCTGGCGTCTGGAGCTTCACGGGGTCGGTCTCCCTTACCTTCCCTGCTGTGCCTCTCCGTCCAGGAGCTCCTGCAGCACGCCGATCCTCTCTTGCCTGCGGCTCTCGATCCGACGCCACTGCCATCCCTCCTGATTCCAGCGTCTTCGCCCGGAGGGCACATTGCTCAGCTGGCAGCGACAGCACAAGGCGCAGCTGTTTTTGCAGCTCCTGTAAAATCGCCGCCAAGGAGAGAGAACTAGCCGGCGGTGGGCTTACCTTGCCAGTAGTTCCACTTATCGACTGCTCTCTATGGGCGCTTGCCTGCAGCCCACTCGGGTTTCTGTGAAGCACGGGACGGACATTCCCTGCTCTCGCTTCCAACCACTCACTGGCGAGAGAACAGGACACGCTGTCCAATCCCGTGCCTGTTAGGAGGAGGGACTTCCTGCCGGCCATCTCGCTCTCCTCTCTCACAGGACAGCGTCTCTCCGGGCAGCTCCGCTGCTGCTGCGGCTTCCCCAGCTGTAGCCTCTCCTTCCCGGCAGCGCCTCTTGTTGCTGCCGCGTCGGTGAGCCGCCCCTGAAATACAAAGTCCACCAGTGGATCACCAACGGTCCATGAAACACTCTGTTGCTGCAGGGTTGGGTGCATGCCGCCCCTGCGGCACGTGGGTGAGTTCACCTGCTGTGCCGGGCCTTTCACAACCTTTTTCTGATATGCAGGTCCCCACCTTGACCCAGGTGGAGCATCCTGCCGGCTATGCCACTGTGAAAGGGTGCTTCCCAGACACAGATAGGCAGACACGTTTCCAATCATCACCACATGTTTATTTACACTTATCTATTATTTACAAAGTCCTTACGTGCACCACACCAAACCCTCCCGCAGTCTCCCGAAGTCCAGGCTCTCAATAGCCACTTTCTTCTTCACACACAACACACCCGGGCCTCTCCTCGCCCCCTCTGCATCAGCCTTGTCCTCCTCCTACCCGACTCCAGCCTTGATTGCAGGGCGGCGGCTCCTTAAGTAGGTGGCTGATTGCAGGCCGCACCCAGCCACCTGCGACAATATATATATATATATATTGTAAAAGAGAACAGAGAGAACAGTAAACAAGTAATTCAGCAAAGAAACAAGTAGTCAGAATGGACTGAGCCAAAACAATGACTGGTTCAGAGATTGCTCAGGTTTTATAGGTGCAGGACAGGATGAGGCAATTTCTGAGGGAGAAGTGAGATCTGCAGGAGGTCGTGGTTTAGCAGTGGAAGTGAGTGGAGTTCTAGTTGGGCTTTCCTTCTGGTGGCCTGTGGAATAGGAAGAAAAGACATTAGTGCCCTTCATCAACCCTGGGCTCTGCATCTTACCCTCAGTTAAGCCCTTAGACTGCCTCCCATGTGTGACTCTCCCCCCCCCCCCCATTTGAATATATGTATATTCAGTGTATATATATATATATATATATATATATATATATATATATACACACACTGCCTGGCCAAAAAAAAAGTTGCCACCTGGATTTAACTAAGCAAATAGGTACGAGCCTCCTATTGGATAATTACTGCATGGGTGATTATCTTTCAGCTGGCAACAAGTTATTTAACCCCAACTGGTGCAATGAGTTGCTTCTCATTTCTTAAGCAACCATGTCGAAAGACACATCTCGTGGTCATGGAAAAGATGTTAGTCTGTTTGAGAAGGGTCAAATCATTGGCATGTATCAAGCAGAGAAAACATCTAAGGAGATTGCAGAAACTACTAAAATTGGGTTAAGAACTGTCCAACACATTACTAAAAACTGGAAGGATAGTGGGGACCCATCGTCTTCGAGGAAGAAATGTGGCCGGAAAAAAATCCTGAATGATCGTGATCGGCGATCACTTAAACGTTTGGTGAAATCAAATCGAAGAAAAACAACAGTAGAACTCCGGTCTATGTTTAATAGTGAAAGTAAGAGCATTTCCACACGCACAATGCGAAGGGAACTCAAGGGATTGGGACTGAACAGCTGTGTAGCCGTAAGAAAACCACTAATCAGTGAGGCAAACCGGACAAAAAGGCTTCAGTTTGCTAGGGAGCATAAAGATTGGACTCTGGAGCAATGGAAGAAGGTCATGTGGTCTGCTGAGTCCAGATTTACCCTGGTCCAGAATGATGGGCGCATCAAGGTAAGAAGAGAGGCAGATGAAGTGATGCACTCATCATGCCTAGTGCCTACTGTATAAGCCTGTGGGGACAGTGCTATGATCTGGGGTTGCTGCAGTTGGTCAGGTCTAGGTTCAGCAACAGTATGTGCTCCAAGAATGAGGTCTGCTGACTACCTGAATATGCTGAATGACCAGGTTATTCCATCAATGGATTTTTTCTTCCCTGATGGCACGGGCATATTCCAAGATGACAATGCCAGGATTCATCAGGCTCAAATTGTGAAAGAGTGGTTCAGGGAGCATGAGACATCATTTTCACACATGGATTGGCCACCACAGAGTCCAGACCTTAACCCCATTGAGAATCTTTGGCATGTACTGGAGAAGGCTTTGTGCAGTGGTCAGACTCTACCATCATCAATGCAAGATCTTGGTGAAACAGTAATGCAACACTGGATGGAACTAAATCTTGTGACATTGCAGAAGCTTATCGAAACAATGCCACAGCGAATGCGTGCCGTAATCAAAGCTAAAGGCGGTCCAACGAAATATTAGAGTGTATGACCTTATTTTTTGGTGGCGACTTTTTTTTTGGCCAGGCAGTGTATATACACACACACATTACACATATACATACAGTGTTTATGCATACACATATATACTGTATGTTGAATGGTAAGTTCTGTATACTTTTTATTTATTTTTTGTCTGCTGTTCTGACTTGTCCCAACTACTTCTTATTCAATGGTCAATTGTCCAGTAACTGTATGGGACTCAGTTATCATTTCAGGTTTACATTCATTTTAACAGATCTTGACACAAGAAACTGCGTAGGTTGTCGACGCGAACGCTCTGAGTTTTGAAACTCTCGTCTTTCTCGTGTTTCTATACTTCAATAAGGTCTAACTTGAGTTTAAACCTTTTATTGTTGGCATTAAGATGGATTCATCCTGCACTCGCATCTTCTTCACTGGCTAACAAAGGGGAGATGCACAAGGTTAGTGTTTTGCTTAAACTATCAGCAAGCACAACAGAGAATCCTAAAGAAGACAAGTCCAAAGTGCTTACAGATGAGCTCAATGGTCTGCCACTTTCAACCAACAATTTGCCAGCCTTTGCTTAATGAGGTAACATTAACACGAGTCTCTATTTGCTTCTATGCCAATAAAACCCTTGTAAAAGTAGAAAGCAAATCAAATAATGGGACAGCCATGGAGGTCATGTAGCTGCTAATGGATATGACTGGCATGAGTGAGTAGGGCTGGTGTGAGGTTGTGAGGTGCCCAGGGGCAAATGCTCCATTCACATGCTCTCAGATTGTGACGTTTCACGTTCCTACTTGAGTGCGCTCACATGGGTTTCTGGTCGTATTTTTCATAAAGTTGTGAGGTTGCTGTTGTTAATTTGTTACTTGATTTGCAAAAAAAAAAAAGAAGCAGCAACTAAAGATAATCTGCATTTTAATAAAATGTATTAAAATATGTATTACTTCACTCCAAATGCAATTCAACCAAACAATGGCATTTCAGGCTAACCAGGTTATATATATATATTTTTTTTTTTTTAAAAACAATTGACTTAAGGTCAAAGGTCAGTGGTACATCACAACTCAAACCATTCAGGTAGCTATTTTTTGTCCGAATTGTACTTTTCAGAGTTTATCGAGTATTCACGTGGTATTTCCGAGTTGACAACATGGATTTACCATCTGTCTGACAACACATGATAGCAGAAGATCAGGACATCAACCTCCTCTTACAACACTTAAAGACACAAAACCAACAGAGCCCACCAGTCTGAACTCACCTGTGTCCGCACCCAGCCGCTTAACACTTTGAGAGTGTGGTACGAGTTAACTTGTATCTCATTATAGCCTGTCAAAACTCGACATACGAGAAAACTCGTATCTCACTACAAGGCCACTATAGACACAGCCTGCTTGCTGATGAGCTTTGCTCAGCTACCTACTACAGTGCTGCCATCTAGTGGATAGCCATAGATTTTTTTTATCTTTTGGTGGCAACAGCTTGTGGAAAATAAACAGTCCATAGTTATGTCATCGTGGAAAAGGTATAACGCTGCTAAACTTTTGAAACAACTAGATCTGCTGCAAGATGAATATTTTGATGTTAACGACAGATCGAGATAGTGACAGTCAACTGGATAATGGGGAACCTGTTGGCTCTGGCATTGATGTGGAAGACATTTCTTCTGCACAAGGCGTCTGGCTTGTCCTGACTGTTAGGAGAGGACTACATGGACATTCTGCCGTCCACTGAGCACAAACAGTCACCAACTACCCATTGTGTTTAGTTTGTAACAAGTACAATACAGTTTATTTATCATCTATATGCTACACCGATCCCTCTCTCACTTGGACTGAGGCAGTGGTGCTGTAAGAATTATGTTTCTAGACTTCTCTAGCGCCTTCAGCACCATCCAACCTCTGCTCCTTAGGGACAAGCTGACAGAGATGGGATTAGATTCATACCTAGTGGCATGGATCGTGGACTATCTTAAAGACAGACCTCAGTATGTGCGTCTTGGGAACTGCACGTCTGACATTGTGGTCAGCAACACAGGAGCGCCACAAGGGACTGTACTTTCTCCGGTCCTGTTCAGCCTATATACATCGGACTTCCAATACAACTCGGAGTCCTACCATGTGCAAAAGTTCGCTGATGACACTGCTATCGTGGGCTGCATCAGGAATGGGCTGGAGGAGGAGTATAGGGACTTAATCAATGACTTTGTTAAATGGTGCAACTCAAACCACCTACACCTGAACACCAGCAAAACCAAAGAGCTGGTGGTGGATTTTAGGAGGCCCAGACCCCTCATAGACCCAGTGATCATCAGAGGTGACTGTGTGCAGATGGTGCAGACCTATAAATATCTGGGAGTGCAGCTGGATGATAAATTAGACTGGACTGCCAATACTGATGCGCTGTGCAAGAAAGGACAGAGCCGGTTATACTACCTTAGAAGGCTGGCGTCCTTCAACATCTGCAATAAGATGCTGCAGATGTTCTATCAGACAGTTGTGGTGAGCACCCTCTTCTACGCGGTGGTGTGCTGGGGAGGCAGCATTAAGAGGAAAGACGCCTCACGCCTGGACAAACTGGTGAGGAAGGCAAGCTCTATTATTGGCATGGAGCTGGACAGTTTAACATCTGTGGCAGAGCAAAGGGCGCTCAGCAGGCTCCTGTCAATCATGGAGAATCCACTGCATCCACTAAACAGGATCATCTCCAGACAGAAGAGCAGCTTCAGCGACAGACTGCTGTCACCGTCCTGCTCCACTGACAGATTGAGGAGATCGTTCCTCCCCCAAACTATGCGACTCTTTAATTCCATCCGGGGGGGTAAACGTTAACATTTAACATTATACAAAGTTATTGTCTGTTTTATTCTCTGCATTATTATCATTCTTTAATTTAATATTATTTATTGTATCAGTATGCTGCTGCTGAAGAATGTGAATTTCCCATTGGGATTAATAAAGTATCTATCTATCTATCTATCTATTATATAGTGCCTTTCATATCTATCTATCTATTATATAGTGCCTTTCATATCTATCTATCTATCTATCTATTATATAGTGCCTTTCATATCTATCTATCTATCTATCTATTTTTGTATAGCCCAAAATCACACAAGAAGTGCCACAATGGGCTTTAACAGGCCCTGCCTCTTGACAGCCCCCCAGCCTTGACTCTCTAAGAAGACAAGGAAAAACTCCCAAAAAAACCTAGTAGGGAAAAATGGAAGAAACCTCGGGAAAGGCAGTTCAAAGAGAGACCCCTTTCCAGGTAGGTTGGGCGTGCAGTGGGTGTCAAAAGAAGGGGGTCAATACAATACAATACAGTACACAGAACAGAACAATTCCTCAATATAGTAAGAAATAAAAAATATACATTTTAGAAGTACAGAGCAGAATTTAACAGTACATGATATATCCCATAATAAGATTTGGATTTGTGTAGAGTCCTGGAGACCTCATCCTTCAAGCTGCCTCTCCCATTTGGCCATTCCACGGCTGAAACAGTGCTGGGCCAGCCAATCCGATGAAAGGACCCCTCTTTCCCACGATTCCTGCGATCCTCCATCTGGGATGACTTTTCCTTAGGCAGGCAAAACAACTTGGCAGGTGGGCCGTGGCACCAAGTGCCACATTTGAGTACCGAGAAGAGAAACAGAATAAGTGAGAGTTATTATACAATTCTAACTCTCATGTTACTTATGTTTAAGTGCTAATAACTAACAGCAGAGATGCAGTCTGTACAGCTAATCGGCAGCTCTAGTCAGGGTGTGCTAAACTGAAGTAGTGAGTCTTCAGCCGGGATTTAAAAGCTGAGACCGAAGTAGCAGGCAGACCACTCCACAGTAAGTGGACAGCATTATATTTACGGCACATATGTGTCTAAGCCTGAACTCTGCATGATGCCCTCCTTCAAGGACTCTCATTTCATTTCACTTCTAGTTGTGTTGCTGCTCAAAAGGAAGTAATTAATAATTTCTTTACATTTTTTACACAGTCACCGTTGATAATAAAAGCATCGCTTTCTGACGCATTTCTTTACATTTTTACGAGTTTTTATAGTGCCGATTACTTATCATAACATACATAGACTAATACTGCAGTGTCCTGGTAATAAATGGTCTAGCAGTCAATGTGTTAACGCACTAAAAGTTGCTAGTGCTGTTAGTGGTAATAGTTAAGGCAACTCTGAGGTTGTGGGTTCAAATCCCACTACTGACACTAGTGTGGCCATGAGCAACTCACTTGGCCTGCCCGGGCTACAATTGGAAAAAACAAAAGAAATGTAACCAATTGTATCATAAATGTTGTAAGGTGCCTTCGCTAAAGGTGTCAAGCTGTAAATGTAAATAAATAAACTTGGCTTTTGAACTGCCATTTTACAGGTCTGGACAAAAGTCGCTGTATAAAGGTTTCATGTTCTGTGGTTTGTGACCCGTTTCACAGCTCTAAACTCAATCACCATTTGCAAACACGTGACAGAATCGTAAACGCTTTACGTCGTAGACATAACAAGCTTGACTTCTAAGGATTCAAGACTGGATACCAGAAGATCACCGCCAAAGCTGGAGTCACTGTGGCATTAAGGCAGGTCATCTCAAATGTTGGTGGTCCAGTTACAGAAAGATAGAAACCCTGAGTGGTCCAAGCACATGCAGCTCCTATTTTTGTACTTGTTAATAGTGCGCTCTTATTTTTGTGCACTCATTCTGTAGTACCAGCAATACACCTCAGAGAAATTGTGCAGAATGTGGTACAGTAATTTATTTTATGGTTATGAGTTTGCTCCATTTCACTTTTAGAAAGCGTCAACAAGGCCAGTGTGATACAAGCAAGCTAAGTCAAGGTACCAACCGGGCTGACATGCTGCATTTCCACCGTTAGCAAATAGTCTCACAAAATAACAACGATGACTAACTGGACTTTATTTTACTATGTGCCCACCCCAAGGTCTGGTATAAATAATAATAATAATAATACATTTTAGTTATATAGCGCCTTTCCCATGCTCAAGGCACACCAGACAGGCTCTGTCCTTCTGCAGATGGAGTATGGACATGACGTTAGGAGACGTGTTGGGGGTTTCACAACATCAAACTGGATTTCACTATAACTGCAAAGCAACGATATCACTGCACACCCAACCTACCCGGAAAGGGGTCTCTCTCTGAACTGCCTTTCCGAAGCTTCTTCCATTTTTCCCTACTAGGGTTCTATTTGGGAGTTTTTCCTTGTCTTCTTAGAGAGTCAAGGCCGGGGGGCTGTCAAGAGGCAGGGCCTGTTAAAGCCCATTGTGGCACTTCTTGTGTGATTTTGGGCTATACAAAAATAAATTGTATTGTATAAGGTGCCCTCCGGGCAGCACAGTGGCGCAGTGGTAGCGCTGCTGCCTCGCAGTAAGAAGGCCCGGGTTTGCTTCCCGGGTCCTCCCTGAGTGGAGTTTGCATGTTCTCCCCGTGTCTGCGTGGGTTTCCTCCGGGCGCTCCGGTTTCCTCCCACAGTCCAAAGACATGCAGGTTAGGTGGATTGGCGATTCTAAATTGGCCCTAGTGTGTGCTTGGTGTGTGGGTGTGTTTGTGTGTGTCCTGCGGTGGGTTGGCACCCTGCCCGGGATTGGTTCCTGCCTTGTGCCCTGTGTTGGCTGGGATTGGCTCCAGCAGACCCCCGTGACCCTGTGTTCGGATTCAGCGGGTTGGAAAATGGATGGATGGAAGGTGCCCTCCACACTGAGCAACATGACAAGGTTCTTAACAGGTCCAGGAGATCAATAAAGACTTGCTTTTGATCTCACAAGTTCATACTGCACCTTTTCATAGAAGTGGCCTACAGATATCTTAAGATTGTACCCAGTCACTCTCAGAGAGGATGTCTGCTATCAAGTTTATGGAAGTTGTGTGAGGAGTGTACTGTATGGCATATGAACGTGAGACGTGTCTGAAGAACATGGAACAAAACTAGAAGGAACAGAGAGGAGAATGAGTGGGCAAAAGTGTGGAGTGTCACAGTGTGAAAGGAAGATGAATGACTGTCAATTTAACAGGAAGAACTGGTGTGGAGACCATAGGTGTTGTGCTGAGGAGAAACAGGCTAAGGTAGTATGGACATGTGAAGCAAATGTGAAAAGATGCAACAAAGTGGAGGGCGAGAGAATGGGACCACATAAGACGTAGCTGGAGTTGGTGTTGGATGGCATAACAAGAATGGGTCCCAATACAAAGGATGCCAGGAACTGCAGAAAGTGGAAGGAAAAGATGTGAGGATAACCCGGGAAAAATCTGGAAAATGTCAGTTAAAACAGTGATGATGACTGCAATCAGCCCAACAGTTCCATGACAAGATAAGAAAATGTTGGGTTTTTTTTTTTTTATAAATACCTTTAATACCAGTGAGGGATGAGACGAAGAGCGGTTAAACAAACCTCCTATGATGGAAAACAATTTTGGACGGCGTTTTCCCTTGCCCGGACGCGGGTCACTGGGGCCCCACTCTGGAGCCAGGCCTGGAGGTGGGGCTCGATGGCGAGCGCCTGGTGGCCGGGCCTGCACCCATGGGGCTCGGCCGGGCACAGCCCGAAGAGGCAACGTGGGTCCCCCTTCCCATGGGCTCACCACCTATGGGAGGGGCCAAGGAGGTCGGGTGCAGTGTGAGTTGGGTGGTGGCCGAAGGCGGGGACCTTGGCGGTCCGATCCTCGGCTACAGAAGCTGGCTCTTGGGACGTGGAATGTCACCTCTCTGAAGGGGAAGGAGCCTGAGCTAGTGCGCGAAGTTGAGAGGTTCCGGCTAGATATAGTCGGACTCACCTCGACGCACAGCTTGGACTCTGGAACCAATCTCCTTGAGAGGGGCTGGACTCTGTACCACTCTGGAGTTGCCCCCGGTGAGAGGCGCCGAGCAGGTGTGGGTATACTTATTGCCCCCCGACTTGGAGCCTGTACATTGGGGTTTACCCCGGTGGACGAGAGGGTAGCCTCCCTTCGCCTTCGGGTGGGGGGACGGGTCCTAACTGTTGTTTGTGCGTATGCACCGAACAGCAGTTCGGAGTACCCACCCTTTTTGGAGTCCCTGGAGGGGGTGCTAGAGGGCATACCTTCTGGGGACTCCCTCGTTCTGCTGGGAGACTTCAATGCTCACGTGGGCAATGACAGTGAGACCTGGAAGGGCGTGATTGGGAGGAATGGCCCCCCTGATCTGAACCCGAGCGGTGTTATGTTATTGGACTTCTGTGCTCGTCACGGATTGTCCATAACGAACACCATGTTCAAGCATAGGGGTGTTCATATGTGCACTTGGCACCAGGACACCCTAGGCCTCAGTTCGATGATCGACTTTGTGGTCGTGTCGTCGGACTTGCGGCCACATGTCTTGGACACTCGGGTGAAGAGAGGGGCGGAGCTGTCAACTGATCACCACCTGGTGGTGAGTTGGCTTCGATGGTGGGGGAGGATGCCGGTCAGGCGTGGTAGGCCCAAACGTGTTGTGAGGGTCTGCTGGGAACGTCTGGCAGAGCCCCCTGTCAGAAGTAGCTTCAACTCCCACCTCCGGCAGAACTTCGACCACATCCCGAGGGAGGTGGGGGACATTGAGTCCGAATGGGCCATGTTCCGTGCCTCTATTGTTGAGGCAGCTGACCGGAGCTGTGGCCGTAAGGTAGTTAGTGCCTGTCATGGCGGCAATCCCCGAACCCGTTGGTGGACACCGGCGGCGAAGGATGCCGTCAAGCTGAAGAAGGAGTCCTACCGGTCCCTTTTGTCCTGTGGGACCCTGGAGGCAGCTGATAGGTACCGGCAGGCCAAGCGGAATGCGGCTTTGGTGGTTGCTGAGGCAAAAACTCGGGCGTGGGAGGAGTTTGGGGAGGCCATGGAGAACGACTTTCGGACAGCTTCGAGGAGATTCTGGTCCACCGTCTGGCGTCTCAGGAGGGGGAAGCAGTGCAGTGTCAACACTGTATATGGTGGGGATGGTGCGCTGCTGACCTCGACTCGGGACGTTGTGGGTCGGTGGGGGGAGTACTTCGAAGACCTCCTCAATCCCACTAACATGCCTTCCAATGAGGAAGCAGAGCCTGGGGACTCAGAGGTGGGCTCCCCCATCTCTGGGACTGAGGTCACCGAGGTGGTCAAAAAACTCCTTGGTGGCAGGGCCCCGGGGGTGGATGAGATACGCCCGGAGTTCCTCAAGGCTCTGGATGTTGTAGGATTGTCTTGGCTGACACGCCTCTGCAACATCGCATGGACATCAGGGACAGTGCCTCTGGATTGGCAGACCGAGGTGGTGGTCCCCCTCTTTAAGAAGGGGGATCGGAGGGTGTGTTCCAACTACAGAGGGATCACACTCCTCAGCCTCCCTGGAAAAGTCTATTCAGGGGTCCTGGAGAGGAGGGTCCGTCGGATAGTCGAGCCTCAGATTCAGGAGGAACAGTGTGGTTTTCGTCCTGGTCGCGGAACAGTGGACCAGCTCTATACCCTTAGCAGGGTCCTGGAGGGTGCATGGGAGTTTGCCCAACCAGTCTACATGTGTTTTGTGGACTTGGAAAAGGCATTCGACCGTGTCCCTCGGGGAATCCTGTGGGGGGTACTCCGAGAGTATGGGGGTACTGGCCCCCCTGATAAGGGCTGTTCGGTCCCTGTACGATCGGTGCCAGAGCTTGGTCCGCATTGCCGGCAGTAAGTCGAACCCGTTTCCAGTGAGAGTTGGACTCCGCCAGGGCTGTCTTTTGTCACCGATTCTGTTCATAACTTTTATGGACAGAATTTCTAGGCGCAGCCAGGGCGTTGTGGGGGTCCGGTTTGGTGGGCTCAGGATTGGGTCACTGCTTTTTGCAGATGATGTTGTCCTGTTTGCTTCATCAGGCCGTGATCTTCAGCTATCTCTGGATCGGTTCGCAGCCGAGTGTGAAGCGGCTGGGATGAGAATCAGCACCTCCAAATCCGAGACCATGGTCCTCAGCCGGAAAAGGGTGGAGTGCCCTCTCAGGGTTGGTAGCGAGATCCTGCCCCAAGTGGAGGAGTTCAAGTATCTCGGGGTCTTGTTCACGAGTGAGGGAAGAATGGAGCATGAGATCGACAGGCGGATCGGTGCGGCATCCGCAGTAATGCGGGCATTGCATCGGTCTGTCATGGTGAAAAAGGAGCTGAGCCGCAAGGCGAAGCTCTCAATTTACCAGTCGATCTATGTTCCTACCCTCACCTATGGTCATGAGCTATGGGTAGTGACCGAAAGAACGAGATCGCGAATACAAGCGGCTGAAATGAGTTTCCTCCGCAGGGTGTCTGGGCTTTCCCTTAAAGATAGGGTGAGAAGCTCAGTCATCCGAGAGGGGCTTAGAGTAGAGCCGCTGCTCCTCCGCATCGAGAGGAGTCAGATGAGGTGGCTCGGGCATCTGATCAGGATGCCTCCTGGACGCCTCCCTGGTGAGGTGTTCCGGGCACGTCCAACCGGGAGGAGGCCCCGGGGAAGACCCAGGACACGCTGGAGGGACTATGTCTCCCGGCTGGCCTGGGAACACCTCGGGATTCTCCCGGAAGAGCTAGAAGAAGTGGCCGGGGAGAGGGAAGTCTGGGCATCTCTGCTCAAGCTGCTGCCCCCGCGACCCGACCTCGGATAAGCGGGAGACAATGGATGGATGGATGGACCTTTAATACCAATGGTACGAATTAGTATCTCTCTTGAGTGAGCACGTTGTCAGGGTGCTTTTGAAACAGATGTATAGGACAAGGTGTTTCCATACCTGACAGGTAAAGTGACTTACCAAGAAGTTCATACAATGCCTTTCCACAGCCAACATGTTCTCAATATGGCAAATAATGAACAAACATTTTCATACTACTCGCACTCTGTTCAGGTATTGCTCCTGCCTTACGCCCGATACTCACTGGGATAGGCACCAGCTTCCTGGCAACCCTGGTCTGGTTAAGTGGGTTTGAAAAAGGGTGGATCAATACTATCTGTACTTCAGAACATGCAATTCACCCGACGCTAGGCATGTTTGGGCCTGGCCAGTACCTGGATGGGAGACCATCTGGGAATAGCTTGGGTTTCTGATGGAAGAGGTGCCAGTGCAGCCAACTTACCCTGTGTGTGTGTGTGTGTGTGTGTGTGTTTGTTTGTGTGAATACCAATGTTACCAATGCAATGACCGGGACAACGTGATGAAAAATTGTCAACGTGCTAAAGATGAGACATAACACTGAGGTACTGACTCTCTTTGGTCATAGAAGATACCTGGGCATCTTTACAGAAAAAAAAAAAAACAGGGTGTTACCCCAAAGTCCTGGCTAAATTTCCTACCGTGGAATTGTCATTCTGACCCCCTAATCATCACCTCTCCCTGATTTCCTAACTCTCTCTCTTACTCCTTCACCTCCTAATAGCTAATGTGTAGTGACATGAAAATGGCCGCCATTGCATCATCCTGGTGGATCCCCTACATTGGTTGTGGCTGAGGTGGCTCCTCACTAATCCATTTAAAGCATCATATAAAACACACTATCAATCATATAGTGCCTTTCACATCTATCTATCTATCTATCTATCTATCTATCTATCTATCTATCATATAGTGCCTTTCACATATCTATCTATCTATCATATAGTGCCTTTCACATCTATCATATAGTGCCTTTCACATCTATCTATCTATCTATCTATCATATAGTGCCTTTCACATCTATCTATCTATCTATCTATCATAAAGTGCCTTTCATATCTATCTATTTATCTATCTATCTATCATATAGTGCCTTTCACATATCTATCTATCTAGCTATCATATAGTGCCTTTCACATCTATCTATCTATCTATCTATCATATAGTGCCTTTCACATATCTATCTATCTATCTATCATATAGTGCCTTTCACATCTATCATATAGTGCCTTTCACATCTATCTATCTATCTATCTATCATATAGTGCCTTTCACATCTATCTATCTATCTATCATAAAGTGCCTTTCATATCTATCTATTTATCTATCTATCTATCATATAGTGCCTTTCACATATCTATCTATCTAGCTATCATATAGTGCCTTTCACATCTATCTATCTATCTATCTATCATATAGTGCCTTTCACATCTATCTATCTATCTATCTATCATAAAGTGCCTTTCATATCTATCTATTTATCTATCTATCTATCTATCACATAGTGCCTTTCACATATCTATCTATCTATCTATCATATAGCGCCTTTCACATCTATCATATAGTGCCTTTCACATCTATCTATCTATCTATCTATCATATAGTGCCTTTCATATCTATCTATCTATCTATCTATCATATAGTGCCTTTCACATCTATCTATCTGTCCATCATATAGTGCCTTTCACATCTATCATATATAGTGCCTTTCACATCTATCTATCATATAGTGCCTTTCACATCTATCATATATAGTGCCTTTCACATCTATCTATCTATCATATAGTGCCTTTCACATCTATCTATCTATCCATCATATAGTGCCTTTCACATCTATCATATATAGTGCCTTTCACATCTATCTATCTATCATATAGTGCCTTTCACATCTATCTATCTATCATATAGTGCCTTTCACATCTATCTATCTATCTATCATATAGTGCCTTTCACATCTATCATATAGTGCCTTTCACATCTATCTATCTATCTATCATATAGTGCCTTTCACATCTATCATATAGTGCCTTTCACATCTATCTATCTATCTATCATATAGTGCCTTTCACATCTATCATATAGTGCCTTTCACATCTATCTATCTATCTATCATATAGTGCCTTTCACATCTATCTATCTATCTATCTATCTATCATATAGTGCCTTTCACATCTATCTATCTATCCATCTATCCTTCTGTAATTGCAGCATGGGCATGTGAAGAGACTTAATCAAGGTTTTCTTTTAAAAGAGAAACAAGGAGGTCTCTGCTTTAAGAAATATGGCCAAAAAGCTAGGCAACACATGTATTACTATTATTAGCTAATCATATTTGTAATGTGTTATCATTTTGAAACTCATAATCTGTGCCAAGCTCTTGAGAGTGTCTGCTGATATGAGTGCGATATAAAAATAAATTGAACTGAATTTACTGACAAGGACTCTTAACAGCTTTTACTGTGAACCTAAACAGAAGTTGAACTAATCAAGTTGATACAATTTAAAAATCCACATTCAGCATCTTGGCGATGCTGCGGCTCCATGTGAACCAAACAGCAACGCTGCACGCTGGCCATGAATGAGAACAACATGATTATGACGAGGCCAAACTCTGATTGGTTCATTAGCTCATGTGACAGCAGCTCATTTGTGTACCGAGGGTGTTGAATCTACAGCAGGTGATTTGGGTCATGGGCTGCTGGAGCCCACCCAGGCAGCACTGGGACAAGAATGAAATCTGGATGGGTCGCTAGTCCGACATAGGACACACTCACTCACTCACTCACAGAGGACCCAAAACAGAAGCATCCATCTTCCTAACTTAGTAAGTGGAAGAAAAATGATGGGGGAGGAATGAGTAAACTCAACACAGACAATGGCTGGTGCAGAAGATCATTTGTGCTAAAATTAAATGCAAATCCAAAGTGTCACCTACATTGCAATGCAATTCATGTGCAAGTGGTGTATTTAATTTTATCGGGTCATAATTTTAAACATTTTAACCAAATGATTCAGCAGATAATCTTGAATCCGTTGAATCATTACAGAATTTCCCCTTGGGATTAATAAAGTATCTATCTATCTATCTATCTATCTATAATATAGTGCCTTATCTATCTATCTATCTATCTAGAAGGGCTTGGACAGCATACAGGTTAGGGTAGATTTATGGCAGATTAAATTTAATGTCAGTAAATGTAAAGAATTACACGTATTAAGTGTAGAGAAAAGCCAAGCAAAATGACACCTTTTATTGGCTAACGACTATCTATCTATCTAACTAGTTAGCCAATAAAAGGTGTCATTTTGCTTGGCTTTTCTCTACATTCATAATGGCTAACACGGTACAACACCCTAGTACTACGTATTAAGTGAAAATGTTAAGTTTGAATACACAATGGGAGGTCTGAAAATGTAAAGTACATCTTAGGAGTCATAGTGGACTCGACACTATCAACTGCCAGACAGAATGTCAGGTTATATAGCGCCCTATAAAGTGCCAAAATATATATGTCGCTTAAACTGTAAAGGCTCAGCTCTTTTATTCTTTCCTCATAACTCATCCCCTGTAGTCAGCCCTGTTGCTCTTCTCTGGACTTTCTCTTGTGCTGTTATGTCCTTTTAGTAACCTGAAGACCAAAACTGCACACAGGACTCCAGATGAGGCCTCACCAGTGTGTTATAAAGCTTGAGCAGAACCTCCTGTGACTTGTACTCCACACATCAAGGCGCTATATAACCTGACATTCTGTTAGCCTTCTTAATGGCTTCTGAACACTGACTGGAAGTTGACAGCTTAGAGTCCTCTACAACTCCTAAATCCATCTCATAAGGTGGACTTTCAACTTTCAGACCTTCCATTGTGAAATCAAACCTAAGATTTTTACATTTTACGTGTAATACTTTACATTTACTGACATTAAATTTCATCTGTTCAAGTCTGTCTGCTGTCCAAGTCCCCCTGTAATGACTCAGCAGATTCTCGATTATCTGCCAGTTCACTTTGCTTGGTATCATCTGCAGACTTAACCAGCTCGTTACTTATATTCCTATCCAAATCATCATAACAACAACAGCGGACACCACTCTTATTATCCACATTCATCCCACTCAGCCATACTTTGATTTATTTAGCTGATCATGTTATACAAATCTTAAATGTGAACTGTAACTGCTTCAGTGTTTTCTGGGAGAGATTAAACAGGTTGCTCAGGATGCGAGTGAATAGGAAGCAGGTTTTAAACCATCAGCTTTGTGTTATGCAATCTAGAACTTTGGCTGCTAGGGGTCCACACCGCAAATCTGAAGAGAATAAATGGAGGACAAAAGTTCCTGCCTATCATCCGAGGTGCTCACAAAGCTTAGACGCTCCACAGAATGACTGAAGACCCTGGCCGACACCTGCACATTTTTTTTGTACGGTGCATTTTCCTCATGAGCCGGGTTACCAAGGTTGCATTTGCTTAAAACGTGAAAATAATCCACACTGTCCATTCTAAAAACCTTTATTTGAGTCTGCTTTGAAAAATCTGCTGAATACGCGATGGCCTTGCATATTTGCACTTAACTGTGTGCCACTGCCTTATTAATGTTAAGTATTCATTTCAGCCCCTTGTCGCCTCAGTGCGTATGCGCGCCTTCAATGCCATGTGCAACAGCACAAGATAAAGAGCCTTTGTGGATGCCATAAAAAGAAATTGAATCATAACCTTAAATATTTTATTCTATTTTATCTTATTATTACGGTTTTATTCTTTTTTATCAATGCACATACTGAAATTCTTCTAAATTGCATATTTTTACAGTATTCCCTTTATTTTACAGCAATTCTTTTAATGGCAGCGACATGGTCTAACAGTGTTGATATGAAAGGCTGAGAATATCGTTATACTAGTCATGTTCTGAACTGGACAATTCAACATCATGACTTGCATTCTAAAACAAAAATGAAATGGTAATGTAACGTGGGGTGAAGAACCGCACTCTGCTGCTCATGTTGTAAATCAAACAACACTTAACTTTCTGGGAGAACTTCATCAGCTAGGAAATTTCCCAAGCAGGAGTTCCAGTCTGTGGGTTTTGTTCTGAGTGACGTGTTTATTTTACAGATTTCACTGCAAGCTGGAGAATAAAACACCAAAAACAGAGAATTACAATTAACAGGTTGATTCCAAAAACGAGAATTGCATTCTACATGTACACTGCAAAAGCTGAAAAATCCCACATTGAACATTCATTCATTCCAAGGCCGCAGAATTTCTATTTAAAAGGTTCATTCCTGAGCTGCAGCTTGACTGTTAAGAAGAAATCCAAGAATTCCAGTCTCCAAGAATTGGGAAGACAACTCCGATGTACAGGTTAGAATACTAGCTGAGGAATTGTATCTGAAACACACAGACAGCCAGATCAACAGATATTTTTAATATTTTATATTATATATATATATATACTCACGTCATTCGTAGTCTGTGTCACAATCTGATTGTATGGGTGGTTACCTACCAGGTAACGCTTATGGTTGGCCAGCAATCTGCTAACATCCGCCACGGTGCCCTCAGTTTGTGAGGAGCAGATCATAGAATGGTTGAAATAGTTTTACTGTCAAATAAATGCAAAGAGTACGCGACACGTGTTTCGGCCTCATTCTGGGCTCATCAGGCGTACCCACTACACTGCACTCCCTCTCGGGAATCAAACCTCGGACGTCAGCGTCAACCCCGATCTACATGCTGTCAAATAAACGAACCACACGCCATGGCTCAACGTTAGGGGCATCGCCTCTGACGCTGACGTCCGAGGTTCGATTCCCGAGAGGGAGTGCAGTGGAGTGTGTACACCTGATGAGCCCAGAATGAGGGCGAAACACGTGTCGTGTACTCTTTGCATTTATTTGACAGTAAAACTATTTCAACCATTCTATGATCTGCTCCTCACAAACTGAGGGCACCGTGGCGGATGTTAGCAGATTGCTGGCCAACCACAAAGCGTTACCTGGTAGGTAACCACCCATACAATCAGATTGTGACACAGACTTCGAATGCCGTGAATGTAATTACCCCGATCTACATGCTGTCAAATAAACGAACCACACGCCGAGGCGCAACGTTAGGGGCATCGCCTCTGATGCTGACGTCTGAGGTTCGATTCCCGAGAGGGAGTGCAGTGGAGTGTGTACGCCTGATGAGCCCAGAATGAGGGCGAAACACGTGTCGCGTACTCTTTGCATTTATTTGACAGTAAACTATTTCAACCATATATATATATATGTCCATATATCCATCATCCAACCCGCTATATCCTAACTACAGGGTCAAAAGGGTTTTGCTGGAGCCAATCCCAGCCAACACAGAGTGCAAGGCAGGAAACAAACCCAGGGCAGGGTGCCAGCCCACCGCAGGGCACACACAAACACACACCAAGCACACACTAGGAACAATTTAGAATCGCCAATCCACCTAACCTGCATGTTTCTGGACTGTGGGAGGAAGCCGGAGTGCCCGGAGGAAACCCATGCAGACACGGGGAGAACATGCAAACTCCATGCAGGGAGTAACAGGGAAGCGAACCCTGGTCTCCTAACTGTGAGTCAGTAGCACTACCCACTGTGCCACCGTGCCACCCTATATATATCATATATAAAAGTCTATGGGACTTGGAGTTCGGCAACACAGCCCTGCTGGGTACCATGGGTGCTACCAGGAGACGCTGCAGGGAGACTGGGGAGTCCCGATTGTTTACATGGCCCGGAAGTACTCCAAAGTCACGTGGACGGAAGGACAGAAGCACTTCCGTGCCAAGGACTATTTAAAGGACTGCTGTGAACCCAGCAGGCGAGCTGGAGTTGGGAGGTTTAGAGGAGAGAATTGTGATTATTGTGTTTATTTATTTACTTGTCTATGGTGGCTGTGGTGCTTAGAACAATTTTAAAAAGAAGAATAAGAATTAAAACTCTTCTTTAGTACTTTTACCTGGTGTCCTGAGTATTTCTCTGTCGGGTTAGAGGAGCAACAGTCACTCCTAATGTTACTATATTATTTATATATATATATATATATATATATATATATATATATATATATATATATTTATATATATATATATATATATATATATATATATATATATATATATTCATGGCATTCGTAGTGTGAATCACAATCTGATTGTATGGGTGGTTACCTACCAGGTAATGCTTGTGGTTGGTCAGCAAGTTGGCTAACATCTGCCATGGTGCCCTCTTTCAGTTGCGAGAAGCAGATCATAGAATGGTTGAAATAGTTTTACTGTCAAATAATGCAAAGAGTTCGCGACACGTGTTTCGCCCTAATTCTGGGCTCATCAGGTGTACACACTCACTGCATCCGCTCTCGGGAATCGAACCTCGAACGTCAGCGCCAGAGGCGAAGTCCCTAACGCTGCGCTACGGCGTGTGGTTCGTTCATTTAACAGTATGTAGATTGGGGTAATTACATTCATGGCATTCGTAGTCTGAATCAATATATATCCATCCATCCATTTTCCAACCCGCTGAATCCGAACACAGGGTCACGGGGGTCTGCTGGAGCCAATCCCAGCCAACACAGGGCACAAGGCAGGGAACCAATCCCGGGCAGGGTGCCAACCCACCGCAGGACACACACACAAACACACCCACACACCAAGCACACACTAGGGCCAATTTAGAATCGCCAATCCACCTAACCTGCATGTCTTTGGACTGTGGGAGAAAACCGGAGCGCCCGGAGGAAACCCACGCAGACACGGGGAGAACATGCAAACTCCACGCAGGGAGGACCCGGGAAGCGAACCCAGGTCCCCAGATCTCCCAACTGCGAGGCAGCAGCGCTACCACTGGGCCACCGTGCCGCCTGAATCAATATATATACACAGTATAAATAATGGATGGTACACACGGACAGGCATCCCGGCCAGGATTTTACAAGGATCCTTTAAGATCCTTTCTTAAAGGTCAGTACCACAGAAGGACTGGGGGAGATAAGCACTGCTGTATATTTTCTCCCCCCAGTGTGCTAAGTGTCTACTATCCTGGCCGTCTGCTTGGCAGGGACCTGCACTCAGTTAATTACTTGTGACCACTGGGGGTGTTACACCACACCAAACCCCAGACACAATCTCACAGACTGGTATAAATAAAAGGGATAGTCACATAACATATTTTACAAAAAGGTTTCAAAAGTGACATAAACCAACACAGTTCTTCATCTTTTTCTTCTCTGTCTCTTTCTTGTCCTCCTCCACACCTCCCAGGCGAGCTTTATGATTTTCTGAACTAGCATGCTAGAAGGCGTGTGCTGACATTTTCCCCACATTATAGCCAGCTGTGAATGAGAAGACTCCAGAGCTTCTCTGCCAGCTCACTTTTTGGAGGTGTGCTGCATGATGAGACAGTGCCCTCTTGTGGCCTGCTGCATTAGCTGCACTCTTAGGAAATGAACTGAACAGTCCACCATTATCTTGAATCACATCACACAAGTTCTAAGAACATGTTTCTCAATTCCACTTCCTTTAATAAAAAAGGCAACTCTGTGGTGCAGACTTAACACCATTGAGGAGATGTAAAGTTTAACCCGTTTGCCCATCGCTATTGGACCTCTCACCATCACAAAGACACAGGGAAAACTGAAAAGGGAAAGACTTAAATTGTGCTTCTTGTTGCTGATATGTTGATTTTTATTATTGCTTCCATAAGTACTAAATATCTAAGACGAGTTTTATAAATTTTCAGGGTGCGAAATTATTTTGAATAAAAGAATATTATTTGTTGTAAACTGCCCTGCACGTCAGCTTCAGTGTGACTGGTTTTCTTTAATTGTCTCACAGCAGTTCAGATCTAGTAATCTTAACTGGATAATAACTTGCAGATCAATTCAAATTCCTTAACAACCTAACGGAATGAATGAATGAATGAATGAATGAATGGCTGACTTCTTCATCTCAGGTTAAATAGAAGAATTACTGCAGCATTATTACAATGAATATCCTCACATCGTATGCCTTCTCTTGTATATTTCAACATATACCAACAAATCTTACTTTTAAAAACTGGACACAATTGCAACTTTATTCAATTGGAGCACAAAAGAGCCAGAGACTAAAAGAAACATAACTCTTCAGAAGTCTACGTAAAGCAGAGGTGGACATGGCACAGCCAGACTTCAATTTCTGTTACTTGACTGCAGATACACACTCACCGGACAAAGTTCTTAGGACCACCATACGAACACTGGGAAGAGCCTACTTTTGAGCTCAAAACAGCCTCACTTCTTCATGGCATGGATTCACGAGATGCTGGAAACATGCCTTTGTGATTCTGGTCCATGAAGACATGACTAGATTATGGAATTTCTGCAGATTTGTCAGCTGCACATTCATGCTGTGAACCTCCCCATCCTTCCACATTCCAAAGGTGTTCTACTGGATTCAGATCAGGTGACTGGGATGACCCATAAAGAACACCGAGCTCATTGTCATGTTCATGAAACCTGCTTGAGATGACTTCTCCTTTGTGACATGGTGGATTATCATGCTGAAAATGGACATTAGAAGAGGGGTAAACTGTGGCCATGAAAGGAAGGATGTGCATGTTTGCCAACCATAATCAAACAGGCCGTGACATTCAAGTGATGATTGATTGGTGTTAACCGGCCCAATGTGTGCCAAGAAAACATTCCTTATACCACTACACCACCAACAGCAGCCTGGAGTGATGACACAAGGCAGGCTGGGTGCGTGGACTTGTGCTGCTGGTGCCAAATTTTTAACCTACCATCTGGATGGAAATTGAGATTCATCAGACCAGCCTACATTTTCCCAGTCTTCAACTTCCCCATTTTGGTGATGCAGCCTCAGCTTTCAGTTCTTAGCTGACAGAAGAGCAACTCAACGTGATGTTCTGCTGATGTACATCAAGGTTTGATGTTGTAGCAGTAGGGGGCGCTAGAGCTCCTTTGAACCCTCAGGTACCACTCCAAACACCAGGTAAAATTATAATTACTATTTATTTTATAATAACTATGTACACAAAGCACCCTCCACTCCACACTACACATACAAGTACACTAATCACTAACAATAACCGATCCTCCTCTCCCAGACACTTCGCCACCCTACCTCCCAGCTCAGCTCAGCGTCTGGGCTTTCCCACAGTCCTTTTATATTCCCTGACCCGGAAGTGTTTCCCATCCTACAGTCCATGTGATTTCTTATCACTTCTGGGTCAGATAAAAAGTCCTTCTCTTCAACCCGGAAACACGTCGTTCCTTCTGGTTATATGATCATGACATGTTTCCGGGTTATAGGGCATGTACAAGTCCTTGAGCCTCCCTGCAGCATCCTCTGGTGGGCCCCACGGTGTCCAGCAGGGTTGGGAATAAAAACTCCATTGTCCATAATTCCCTGCTGGTCTTCGGGGCACTTCCATGCTACAGGGAGGGCTCCATCTAGCGACCTGGGGGTATTGGCCAGGATGAACAGCCGGCCATCTCCCACAATGTGTTGTGCATACACTATAGTTGTAGAGTGGTTCTCTGAGTTACCGGAGCCTTTCTGTCAGCTTGTACCAGTCTGGCCATTCTCCTCTGACCTGTTCTGTCCTCAGAACTACCACTCGCTGGCTGTTTTTTGTTGTACGCAGCATTCCAAGTAAACTCTACAGACTGACGTGTGTGAAAACCCCAGGAGATCAGCAGTTACAGAAATACTCAAAGCAGCTCATCTAGCACCAACAATTATGCCACAGTTGAAATCATTAAGATGATGACCCCAAATTCTGGTGTTTGTTGTGAACATTAAGTGAAGCTCCTCACATGTATCTGCAGGATCTTAGGTACTGTGCTCCTGCAACATGATTGGTTGATTATATACTGTAACTGCATACATAAACTGGTGTACAGGTAGTGAGTTTATAGAATTTAGAAAATACACGTGTCTGGCCAGCCATGGAGAAGTCGCCTTCACTGTACAGATTGATCTGTACACCACATACCATTAATAGTCGACAAAGTATTTAGAAATCCAGAGGTTCAACATTCTCAAAGAATATGGCAATGATGCAGGAGACACTTGGCAAAGAATTGCACATTTATGAGACGATCATACATTTCCAACACTCCTAAAACACACAACATTTAATGTATGAGATATACTTGATACTGAGATGTTAAGAGATTTGCATTGTGACTCAGTGGCCACTTAATTGGGTCCACCTACTCGTTTAACCATGTGACGCTGGACAAAACATTACCAGCATTCTCCAAGTATGTGGACTGTAACACCCAGGGAAATAAGACTATTGATTTACTGTATGCAAACGTTAAAGATGCATACAGCGCCACCCCGCTGCCTGCGCTTGGGAAAGCAGATCATAACCTGGTTCTGCTTCAGCCTCACTATAAACCAAAAGTTAGAGTCCTACCTGTAACCACACGATCATTCAGGAAGTGGACCCCG
This sequence comes from Erpetoichthys calabaricus, assembly GCF_900747795.2. Classification (NCBI taxonomy): domain Eukaryota; kingdom Metazoa; phylum Chordata; class Cladistia; order Polypteriformes; family Polypteridae; genus Erpetoichthys; species Erpetoichthys calabaricus. The sequence continues at coordinate 84,549,227 of NC_041409.2, read as the reverse complement.
GAGGCTGAGAATACTCTGAGAGAATGTTTTTGGAACTACAGACTGGGATATCCTGCAGGGATCTCATAGTGAGAACATTGAGGAAGTTGTTGACTGCACTACTGACTACATCAACTTCTGTATGGACATTGTAGTTCCAGTAAGAACAGTACGCTGCTATGCTAACAACAAGCCATGGATTACAAGTGACATCAAGAGCCTTTTGAAACAGAAAAAAAGGGCTTTTAAAGACGGTGATCAGCATGAGCTCAAGCGCGTGCAGAAGGAACTCCGAGTCCAGCTCAGGGCGGCGAAGGAGCAGTACAGGAGAAAGCTGGAGCAGAAGTTGCAGAATAACAGCATGAAGGAAGTGTGGGATGGGATGAAGATCATCACTGGCTGCAGCTCGAAGCGGGGTACCACCATTGAGAGAGACGTGAAGAGAGCAAACCAAATGAACAACTTTTTTAACAGGTTTGACCACCCTAACCCACTCTCACTCTCACCTCGGAGTACTGCACCCTCCACACATCCTTCTGCTGATACCACCATAGGAGAGACATCCCCACCCATAATTACAACAGCGCAAGTGAGCAGAGAGCTGAGAAGACTTGTGCCAGCAAAGCAGCGGGTCCAGATGGAGTATCGCCACGACTGCTGAAGGTCTGTGCATCGGAGCTGGGGGGTCCTCTACAGCGCATCTTCAACCTGAGCCTGGAACAGGGGAGAGTCCCGAGGCTATGGAAAACATCTTGTATCACCACAGTCCCAAAGGTATCACGGCCTAGTGAGCTGAATGACTTTTGGCCTGTTGCTCTGACATCACATGTGATGAAGACCATGGAGAGGCTGCTGCTTCACCACCTTAGGCCACAGGTTCGACACGTCCTTGACCCTCTGCAGTTTGCATATCAGGAGAAGGTGGGAGCGGAGGATGCCATCATCTACATGCTACACCGATCCCTCTTTCACTTGGACAGAGGCAGTGGTGCTGTAAGAATTATGTTTCTAGACTTCTCTAGCGCCTTCCAACCTCTGCTCCTTAGGGACAAGCTGACAGAGATGGGAGTAGATTCATACCTAGTGGCATGGATCGTGGACTATCTTAAAGACAGACCTCAGTATGTGCGTCTTGGGAACTGCACGTCTGACATTGTGGTCAGCAACACAGGAGCGCCACAAGGGACTGTACTTTCTCCGGTCCTGTTCAGCCGATATACATCAGACTTCCAATACATGTGCAAAAGTTCGCTGATGACACTGCTATCGTGGGCTGCATCAGGAATGGGCTGGAGGATGAGTACAGGGACCTAATCAATGACTTTGTTAAATGGTGCGACTCAAACCACCTTCAACTGAACACCAGCAAAACCAAGGAGCTGGTGGTGGATTTTAGGAGGCCCAGACCCCTCATAGACCCCGTGATCATCAAAGGTGACTGTGTGCAGATGGTGCAGACCTATAAATATCTGGGAGTGCAGCTGGATGATAAATTAGACTGGACTGCCAATACTGATGCGCTGTGCAAGAGAGGACAGAACCGGCTATACTACCTTAGAAGGCTGGCGTCCTTCAACATCTGCAATAAGATGCTGCAGATGTTCTATCAGACAGTTGTGGCGAGCGCCCTCTTCTACGCGGTGGTGTGCTGGGGAGGCAGCATTAAGAGGAAAGACGCCTCACGCCTGGACAAACTGGTGAGGAAGGCAGGCTGTATTGTTGGCATTGAGCTGGACAGTTTAACATCTGTGGCAGAGCGAAGGGCGCTCAGCAGGCTCCTATCAATTATGGAGAATCCACTAAATAGTATCATCTCCAGACAGAAGAGCAGCTTCAGCGACAGACTGCTGTCACCGTCCTGCTCCACTGACAGATTGAGCAGATCGTTCCTCCCCCAAACTATGCGACTCTTCAATTCCACCCGGGGGGTAAACGTTAACATTTAACATTATACAAAGTTATTGTCTGTTTTTCACCTGCATTATTATCATTCTTTAATTTAATATTATTTATTGTATCAGTATGCTGCTGCTGGAGAATGTGAATTTCCCATTGAGATTAATAAAGTATCTATCTATCTATCTATCTATCTATCTAACTCAAACGCTCCGGCCCCTCAAAGAGCTGACCATGAGGCCCTAATTCAGAATACTGTACTGTAGATGGCAAACATTAGAATGGCCAAGTTGGGAGATGTTGAATTGTTGTTAGTGCCTAGAATCTCAAAAACAGTGGGATTTTCACACACTATTGACACCAGTGTTAAACAAAACAAAAAAAATAAAATCAGTCAGAGGCAGTTGTGTGGGTGAAAAGAGCATGTTAATGATAGAGGTCAGAGAAGAATGGCCACAAATACTCAAAGAACAGCTCTTTACCACAGTGGAGTGCAAAAGGCATCTCTGAATTACAAAACACGTTGGACTTTGGAGGAAATGGGATACGGCTGCAGAAATCAATACCTGTTGGCAAGGCGACAGTGGCATGACGATGACCAAGACTGAACAATTTAAGATTGGATAAAATGTCTCCTAGCCTGATTAGTCTCTAACTTTGCTGCCACATGCAGTGGCAGAGTCTGAATTTGGCATAAACAGCAAGAATCTAGGAATCCATCTTGCTCTGTGTCAACGGTAGGCCTTCACAATCCCAACTGAGTGGCACCTGAATGCCACAATACACCTACAGTAAATAATGCTGTTCACCATAAACATCCCCTAATAGCCACAATTGAACCGCTTTTCAAATGGACACGTCCAGTAGAATATATCAAAAGGCACACTCCAGATCAATCTGGTTCCACAAACTTTGCAGGTCACTGGAATGAATTGAAGTTGGCGTCAAAGTCCTCCGATACAAATCCTGTAGAGGTTCATGTTGTAATTGTGGTATTGAAAAAACCTGCGGGAAGTGTGTGATGATCTCAAGGCAGCATGGCCCAAAACTCTTAAGGAATGTGTCTTGCACCTTGGGGATTCCTTGGCTTCAAGAATTCATGCATTTTTTACCCCGTACTAGATAGGAGTCGCTAATAAAGTGACCGCGGTGTATACTAGCACCTTGTGAACCACTTTGTCCCAAGTAACCATTCTGTTTATAACTAGGAAATACGGTCCTCAAATAAAGGAGGGTCACACAGAGTAAGCAGAACATTTACATTTAAGCCACACATGTTCAGGATTATAAAAAGACCGTTATACAGTGGGTACACTGCCGATACAACATGTCCAACGTACAGCTCCTCAACCAAACACTGATGTAAAAGCAATGTTTGCAAAAGGACGGAGATTGAGTATTTGACATCGTTTGTTGGTATGCATTTCTCTGTGATTTTCATTCTTGTCTTCTGTAGTGAGGAGAATGTGTGGCATGTCATGCTCAATAACACTATATTCAGGCTTACAGTACCTCTCGTTGTTCTGTTACGTAACTGTTTTTGAATTGATGCTCACATCTGGAGTTCTATTCACATGTGCATTGTGCTTTCCATACTAGACATTCAGCACATGGGGCTATTCTTCTTCTTTTTCTTTGTATGACTGGCCTCAGCAATGTGCTTCATGCTCAGTAGATGTCAGCACTTTTCCTTTCTGCCATGTCACCCTCTTGAGTAGTTTGCCGTAAGAAAGAAACGAGCCCCAATAACTTCACGGAGGTCACTGCAACCCAAATTGTTTGCTTCACCAGCACATATCACGTCCTAAGATTTTGATTAAGACCAAGATCAATGTTCTAGCTCCAGTGGTCCGTGACTGATCATGTGACTGACAGATACAACTCTTAGCAACTTTAGTTATATTTATCTTCTACTGAATGTCAAGTTTATGATTTTTTTTTTTTTGGTAAAGAAGCCTGATCAATTCTGTTAACATTCTCTTGTTATCTACGGTACAACATACACTTTTTAACGGTCTTAAAAACACTGCTCTGGTTCGGACAAGTCTTCCTCCCGGACGCAATTTTAGGTTCCATCCTTGGAAAATCTTTTCTAAATTTTCAGACTTAATTCTTTGGTGTCTGGACTCTCGAATCTTGTTTTTAGCTTTGATCATTGTTAGGTATCATTTTCTACAGTTTGCTTATTTTTGAAGTCTAGTGCTACTTTTATTTTTGAAACCTTTTTGTTAATAAACTTTATCACAAAGAATATTGGTTTTGTGTTTCTTGCCCAAGGGGTTTTCATGGTAGTACTCCTTCTGGTATTTATTGGCTTTTTCTTTAGGGTGCAGGCCCCATGCCTGCATGGCAGTTTCAGGGCCAGGCCTATTAGGAGAACTTGGACTTAGTTTTGGAATTTGGGCTATACGAGTTTAGTTGGCCCCATTTCAGATCCCAGTAATTTTCCAAAATACATCAATGTTTTCAAATCTGGATAAAATGTAACCGAATATCTCCAAAACATGGTCCAAATCAACTCAAAATTGACACTGCGCAAACCTCCATAACTCCATAAAAATTCACCTAGGTCAAGATCTTCCTTGTGAGCAATGCACCCTCTTCTCATCCATCCATCCATCCATCTATCTATTTTCCAACCCGCTGAATCCGAACACAGGGTCACGGGGGTCTGCTGGAGCCAATCCCAGCCAACACAGGGCACAAGGCAGGAAACAATCCTGGGCAGGGTGCCAACCCACCGCAGGACACACACAAACAACACACCAAGCACACACTAGGGACAACGTAGAATCGCCAATCCACCTAACCTGCATGTCTTTGGACTGTGGGAGGAAACCAGAGCGCCCAGAGGAAACCCACACAGACATGGGGAGAACATGCAAACTCCACGCAGGGAGGACCCGAGAAGCGAACCCAGGTCCCCAGGTCTCCCAACTGCGAGGCAGCAGCACTACCCACTGCGCCACCATGCCGCCCTACCCTCTTTTCATCTTTTGGGAATTTCAAGCACCAGGCACTCTTGGAATCACAATAACCCGTCATTGTTTGGGGCAATACCAGGTGGAGCATTATTGCTTAATCTCCATTATAGTGAATGACTCCTACAGCATTTTACAGTCATAGCCTTCCTTCACACAATCTTTGAGAGTCATAGACTCTGGGAGTTTGCAGCCATAACCACAAGTTGTGTGATGTGACATCCCTTGCCACTCACTCAGAATGCTCTGCAACTAGTCACAACAAGATCAAATAATTTTGATTGTGCTGCAAGTGTGCGACTGGTTACAACAAAATAACAGCTCCGATTTTGCTAAAAGTTACAGAGACAAGGTTATACGTGTATGAGAGTTGACAACCAATGAGCACGTAGATGAATGTACGCCTCATACATACTACTACAGAGCAGAACCAATCAAATCCACAAAATGAAAAACAGAGTACAGTAATGGGAACCTCAAGAAATAAAGGAAATATGGTGGTTTCTGACCGATCAAACAAAGCACAGGCTTTTGGAACCTGCGCAAATGTCTATTTACTATCTTGTCTTGATTACAGTGAGCTCCACAATGGCTGACTTCCAATATATGTTGACTGTGAAATATTACAGGTATTGTGCCACAGCAAAAAAATTAAAAATGTCCAGAGGAAGTTATGAAATCTGTGCATTGCCTGCAATTCCTAGTCAAGAATGTGACGTTCTCCAAGTAATAAGACCCAGCAACTTCACTTGTTTAAATAGAACATGTTTTCCAACTGGAAATCAAGTAGTGTGATGTACTGCGATAACTGACACTATACTACTAGGACGCAGTGCTGTCCTGCTTATCTACTAGAATCTCAACCCACCTACCATAACACAATGTGAAGATTATGTCCTTTTTAATTATGTATCATGTACAGTAGAACCATCTCTAACCTTTTGGACATGTCAGTATCTTTAAGTGGTTAGTTCACATTACATCTTTTTTATCTTGTACTCTCTCAGTGACCATGGGAGGTAGTATCTGATATGGATGGAATGTTGCTGGAGTCGTAGTACTGGTGACAGTGGTTGGTTTAATGGGCATCACATGTAAAGAGTGCAGAAAAAATTCATACTTGCATGTCTGACCAACATACAACACGTCAACCACTCACTAGCTCCATCATAAACATGAATGTTTTCCGTGGATTAACATTTCTATGTCATTTTGTTCATTTATGCTTTCAGCTCTTGAAACTTTGCAGAAAAAACAATACGCCGTAATGGAGCCTATATAGCATGGTATGTTTAGCTGACCTGTAATATATGCATTTTAATGAAAGATTGGAGTCTGCAAAAAAAATTCAAACAGTTAATAGTGGTAAGTTAATAGTGCAATCTAAGTGAAATGCAGGGTTTGAGGATAGTAGTCCGTGCAAACGTTCAATTCTGAAGACGTAATGCATGTACATTCAGCTCTCTCCTTGCGCCACTTGCTTGGCTCACTGCAGGTTCTCAGATTTCTCCCTTTGATAGTACTTGTTTAATCCATACTTTTTCTAAACCTGTTTTTTTTCCTATAACATTGTGGCAAGGAGTCAAAGTCTGTTCTGACAGTGTTAGTAGCAAAATAAAACTAACCCTGAATAGAACACATGCACACACATTGATACCATGGATCAATTTAGTGTCATTCACAAGGAATGTGCCTGAACTGTGGGACAAAAACTGAGTCCCCGTACTGAACCAATGCTAACGTCGGGAGAGCAAATAAAACTCTAAGCTCTGAACAAGCACAATGAAGTGGAAATGCTACCCGCTATGTCATCATGCCAGGCTGCTGGTTCTTATTTCAAGCAGTTTCTAATCAGATGCGAGTTCCGGTGTTTAACTGAATGTGTTCTGCTCTTGTTGTTGTTAAAAATAACATGCAGTGTGACTGATACTTCATTAAACAAAGGCGCCAACAGACTGTGTGTGTGTGTGTGTTCTATTCAAAGGCATAAGCGCTCCTTAACTTTTCTTTTCATTGTTTTACTCTTCTATTTCATTGCAGGTCATTTTCAATTCATGGCGTTTGTCGATTTTTCTTTCTGAACTTTCACCCATCCATTGTCTGAATCTACCGTACAGGATTACAGATGGCTGGAGCCTATCCTAGCAGCATTGCCTGCAAAGCAGAAACCAGCCATGGCAGTGTGTTCCCACATATCCATATTACTAACCGAGAATGGTAAACCGGATGGCATGGACGCAGGTACACGGCAATGGGACCATGAGACGTACTGCGCAGGCGCGTACAGCGCGCGTCTCATAAACCACACGCGAAGTCGTATCCACCGCGCACGAAGGAGTCATGGCCCAAAAACGAAAGAGTTCAACTGACGTGAATGAGAAATGATGCAACAACGCGCCCATGGCTAACGACTACCGACACTGCCACACAAAAAAAGGGGACTCTGCGTTGCAGCCCAGATTCAAACGGAAGAGGCTACGGAGGCCCCACGGGTCCATAAAGTACGGAAGGCGCAGGCGTCACCGCCATATTGTGAGTGGCACTACTGCGGAGTGAAGGCACAGGCGTCACCGCCATATTGTGTGTGGCACTACTGCGGAGTGGTTAGGAATAATGTGCTGCTTGGGTTGACTAATGAATTTCAGGATACCCAACGCCGGGGATAGGCGAGCGAAGCGAGCAGGGGGCTCCCCTTGTTGTGATTATAAAAAGGAGGTTTTTACATTTTATTTGTTACAAAACACAATCACATTTCATTTGGCTTTTTAGACACTAATCAACACAAAAGGTCTCTGCAAAGCAGTCTAAATTCATTAAAAATATAAAACACACAATGATTGCTGGCATAAGTATTCACCCCCCTTTAACAGGACATCCTTAAATCACCAGTAGTGTAGCCAACTGGTTTTAGAAGTCACACAATAAGTTCAATGGAGATCACCCCACTGTAGTCAAATGGTTTCAATCTATTGTAGTCTAAATGCACCTTATCTGGAAAGGCCATCTTATGTTGAATCAGTATTATGGCCTAACCTAAAAAAATGAAGACAAAAGAACTCTCCAAGCAACTCCATGACAATTGAAAAGCACAGAGTCCAGAGATGGAGTCAAGGAAATGGTGAAGGTACCGAATATTCAATTAAACCCTTCATTAAAAAATGTAAATAAGTATGTCAGAGCTGTAAATCTGCTAGAGCAAACCGTCCACAAAGACTGAGTGATCTTGCAAAAGAAGATGACATGTGAAGAAGGCCATCATGAGACCTCTGAAGGAGGTAAAAGCAACACTGGCTGAGACTGGAGAGACAACAACTGAGCCTGAGTTCTTCATCAGCCGCAGCGTTATGGAGAGAGGCCGCTCTTTAAAAACACACACGCTGTATCGACTAGAGTTTGCTAAAAGGCACGTGGCAGACTGAAATCAGTTGGAAGAAGGTATTATGGTCTGATGAGATCAAAATTTGAGGTTTGAGGCCCTCAGATTAAACACCGTGTTTGAACACAGAACATTATCAAAAACACACCCACACCGTCAAACATGGTATCATCAGGTTGTAGGGATGCTTCTCTGCAAAAGGCTCTGGAAGGCTTAACACGGTAAAATGAATGCAGGAAAATACAGCAAAATCCTGGAGGAAAACCTGACGCAGTCAGCAAAAAACCTGAGCCTTGGAAGATTGTTTCCCAGAAAGACAGCACCCTTAAGCATAAAGCAAAAGCCACAGAGAAGTTAATTAAAGAAATAATGTCAATATCCTGGAATGACTGAGTGAGAAGACAGATCTCAATCCAACTGAGAATGTATGGCCGGACTTGAAAAAGGCTGTTCACTCTCAATCCCCATGTAACCTGAGTAGCTTTACAAAAAAAAACAATGGGGAAACGACTATAATGTCGAGAAGTGCAAAGCAGACAGAGATCTATGCGTGGCTATAATTACTGTCAAAGGTGCATCGACTAAATACCGACTTGAAGGGGCTGAATACTTGTATGACCAATTATTTGGTGTTTCATAGTGATAATTAATTAAAGAACAACATTTTGGAGGGCTCCTTTCACTTTGAGTCTTTTTCTGTTGAGCAATGTCAACAAAGCCTAATTAAATCCAATGTGACTAAATGTTGCATAATAATAAAATATGAAAACTGCCAACTTGCACTGTAATGGATGACATACAGGGACTAACATCCTGAACAAGTAACCTTACCTAGATTTTGAGGCCAGTGCAATGGAAGGACCAGGGAAGGTGAACACTGATGAATATTTTCTCCTCCAATACACTGGATGGCAGCCTCCCTGGGTTAGGATTCCCACAAAGATGCCCGCAGGGAATGCTGGGACCTGTAGTCCCGTGAGGCATTTGGGTTCATTGAGGCCCGCCACGGGTCCTCCCTGCATGGAGTTTGCATGTTCTCCCCGTGTCTGTGTGGGCTTCCTCCCACAGTCCAAAGACATGCAGGTTAGGTGGACTGGCGATTCTAAATTGGCCCTGGTGTGTGCTTGGTGTTTGTGTGTGTCCTGTGGTGGGTTGGCACCCTGTCTGGGATTGGTTCCTGCCTTGTGCCCTGTGTTGGCTGGGATTGGCTCCACCAGACCCCCGTGACCCTGTGTTCGGATTCAAAGGGTTGGAAAATGGATGGATGGATGAGGCCCGCCAGAAGCAGCTGATGGGATTCACAATCCCTACTTTATGGAACTTCGGATTGACCTGGAAGTACTTCCATCAGGGTGTGACCATGCACTGTAAGTACTCTTGGGTCCAAGAGAAAACCGACCGCTTGACTTCATCCAGGTGGGTGTGGAGGATGGCCAAAACTCATCCGGAAGGAGAGGAGGAAAATAAAAGAAAGAGAAAAAGACTTGTGTTGGTTTATGTAACTTTTGAAGCCTTTGTGAAAGGCATTTAGTGCAAATAAACCTTTTATTTATACAGAGACTTGTGTCTGGGGTTTGGGGTGCTGCAAAGCCCCCCTGGTGGTCACAATACCTAAGTGTCTTTGGAAACTGGCATGCCTAGAGATTATCAATGCCAATACATGGAGGATGTGCAAACTTGCAGTGACAGGAAATGAATTTAAAGCCAGAATTGTGGAGCTGCAGAAATTACTTTAAACTGAACTTTCTCATAAACAGAACTCGTCTTAGAAGATTAGCACAAGGTACACACAGATTTTAAAACAGAAAACAAAAAAAAAAAAAAAAAACACTGAATAAGTAACACACGTTTCTGCTACTAGTTAGGATAGCTTGCCCACTTATCACAAAGTGCTCCCAAAGCTCAAATCCCATTTCCTTCTCTTCTTTTCTCTCTCTATACCCTGACCACTCACTTCTTTCCTCTAGCAAAGCCACTGTCCCCACTCACCTTTCGACACCTTGAGTGATGTCCTTCTGTCTAAGACAGTGCATGCTCTTCTGTGATTTTTGAGCTTTTTGTTATACTCTTTTGCCATCCATTCCTCCTTGCAATCGCCTGAATTTCTAGGCTGCTGATCACAGTCATTAGAAACAGAAAGTCATCAATACCCAGCATTCCAGTGTGACAAAGTAATCCCATTCGTCTCATAAACATTTCAATCAATCAGATTCAAGTGATGTATGTTCATCTTAAAACAGAAAAAAGGATAAGTAGGCTCACCTACCTGATACATATCATTTTTTAACGTTCCTTTTATTTTCAATGCGGAAGATGACTTGTGTCCTGCGGTGGGTTGGCACCCTGCCCAGGATTGGTTCCTGCCTTGCGCCCTGTGTTGGCTGGAATTGGCTCCAGCAGACCCCCGTGACCCTGTGTTCGGATTCAGCGGGTTGGAAAATGGATGGATGGAAGATGACTTGTAGAATCATTCAGGAAAGTGCAAGGTCCTCTCTCCTCTGCTAAAGCCACTGTGTCATCTTGAAGGAAAATAAAACAACAGAGGAATTCATGGGAATAGGAAAAAGGAAAAAAAAAAACATTACTCGCCAAGAACATCAATGATACTTGTCTCAGGATTTCCAAAAAACTCTCAAATGACCCTGAAAATGTATGGACAAATATTTGATTAATGGTGTATGTGTTTGCCTCCACAGTGTAAAAAGTGTAACAATATAAACCTCAGGCATGGTAGCTGGTGTTATCATAGTTTGGTTGCTTGAGGGCAGATAATTCAGCTTACACAACCAAGCTAACGAAGCCATGAATAATGGGTCAGAATTATGCTACACTCGACAAGTAGAAGCTTGCTGTTCACACCAGACAGTATAGGTTATCTGGAACTGCCTTAAAGACCTTAAACTTATGAAATTTGACTGAAAGCTACGACACTGCTCCATCCTAGTGCTCGCTCTGTGTGATACTCACAGCGCAGCTCAGCTCTTGGCCAATCATAAAGCCAGCACACTTCTGACTACTTACACACTGTTCTCATCTCAGTATGCGGTAAGGAGACTTCCCAACACCCAGAAGACAGAGCGACTTCCCAAGATGACAGTGAAGCACTTCGGTGTGACGTTAAGCTGAATTCTCTTGTCACTTCTGAATACTCCTGGATGACAATGGGCATTTAGTTACATTAAGATGTTGGTTTGCCACTCTCTCCGTTAGCACTTACTGGAAAGTATACTTGATGAACCCCAAAAACACGAGTGATTTCTCGAGCTTAGCCTGAACATAACTCCAGAATAGGGTTTAAAGCCTTATGATAACTGGGAGGTCAATAAATAAGAAAACCACCCATCAGGCAATCAGGAATTTCATTTTGTGTTGTTGCTTTTTTTCTTGTATTATTCTATGACAGGGGCGGCACGGTGGCGCGCGCTGCTACCTTGCAGTTGGGAGACCTGGGGACCTGGGTTCGCTTCCCCGGGTCCTCCCTGCGTGGAAGTTTGCATGTTCTCCCCGTGTCCTGCGTGGGTTTCCTCCCACAGTCCAAAGACATGCGGGTTAGGTGGATTGGCGATTCTAAATTGGCCCTAGTGTGTGCTTGGTGTGTGGGTGTGTTTGTGTGTGTCCTGCGGTGGGTTGGCACCCTGCCCGGGATTGGTTCCTGCCTTGTGCCCTGTGTTGGCTGGGATTGGCTCCAGCAGACCACTGTGACCCTGTGTTTGGATTCAGCGGGTTTGGAAAATGGATGGATGGATGGATATTCTATGACATTCTCTACAGTATATTCAAAATTACAGAAAGCCACAAAAAAACCCTTTCTTGAATAATTTTGTATCCTTCAGCAGTTGTACTATGTGTTGGGAAACACTGGTTAATTCTGATTGGTTTCCCTTTACTAAGTTTCTGGCACCTTTTAACTACCATGCTCTTAGATGGTCAGTCGATGTCAATCCGATGTAATTAACCTGCACAGATTAATAATAATACTAATAATACATTTTATTTAAATAACACCTTTCCCATGCTCAAGGCGATTCACAGAGTCTCATAAAGAAACAGTAGGTACATGTAACATTGGATACAAATGCTTCCTGAATAGAACACTAAAACAGATACATAAAGGATATACAAAGCATCCATATTACTAACCGAAGGTTGTAAACCGGATGGGCGCAGGGGCTCACCGGATGTACGAAAACCCCAAAGATCCATGCTTGTGACAACGCGCTTGCGAAAGGAGTCACGGCTCAAACCAACTGTGACAACGCGCACGCCTACAAACGCGCTTGCGAAAAGAGTCACGGCTCCAAACCAACTGTGACAACGCACACGCCTACAACGCGCTTGCAAAAGGAGTCACGGCTCAAACCAAAGGTCCATGCTGTGACAACGCGTGCGCCTACAACGCGCTTGCGAAAGGAGTCACGGCTCAAACCAAAGGTCCATGCTGTGACAACGCGTGCGCCTACCACGCGCTTGCGAAAGGAGTCACGGCTCAACCAAAGGTCCATGCTGTGGACAACGCGCTTGCCTACAACGCGCTTGCGAAAGGAGTCACGGCTCAAACCAAAGAAAACACAGAAACGAGACTACGACCCTGTGAACTACACCTGAGGTAAAGCGTGGACGCCAGGTTGTAGGGCTGCCCGGACGCGACTGCCCACACCACCCGCATATACCTTCCATGATATGTCTTCACGCAGCGGCTTCCCACCGAAGCACATATTGTGCTGTGGCACTCGCCCCACAGTCCAGACGCGGCGGCTTCCCAGAGTCAGTAGGTGGCTCCCAAACAACACAACCTGTTCAAGCAGTCGGTGTCAGCGAAGGCAACAGACTCACGTCTCCACAAACGAAAACCGCTTTAGTACAGATATGCTTATTGGATTAAATGACATTTCCCCAGACGCACCCGCCCTCCATGATATGTCATCCATCCACATATCGGACGGAACAGAAACTGATTGCCATTCTAGGATTTCTGATTCGCTAGCGAATTGCGGGCTTACTTGTTAAATAGAATACAAGACATTTAAACAAGAGTAAAATACTAAATTACTAAAAGAAAAGCCTAGCAATAATATCATTTGTGATACAACACACACACACACACTATATTATACTGAGCATCTGGATAGAGAGGAAGACTGAAAGAGGGGGCAGAATCTCAGGTTAAGTTAAAACCTTCCTTAATACTGTAGATGAGTCTTAACTTGTTTTTTAAAAGAATGAATTGACTCAGCTGATCTGATTAATTTAGGGAGAATGGTCATTCCAAAGTGTGGTTTGCTATACTGCCTGACGGTCCTGTCACCCATGTAGAGTGCATGTTAGTTGCCCACAATCAGATTAGTGGATCCTTCGGCAGTCACCTCTACACATTGCAGAATGACATCCAAGTTTCTGCCTGTCAACTGTTCCACAACAAGATAAACACTCCAGACATGTAAACTGTTTTGGTAAATAAGATTACCTTAGATATGTCACAATGGGCCCACTAGGTAGACTAGGTAGTTTAACAAAATGTTGTCAGGTCAACTTATGACTCTGAGTAGTCCAGCTATGCACAAGAATGCAGGATTGATAGATAGATAGTTAGATACTTTATTAAATCCCAATGGGAAATTCACATTCTTCAGCAGCAGCATACTGATACAATAAATAATATTAAATTAAAGAATGATAATAATACAGGTGAAAAAAACAGACTGTATCCACTGATGAACCTTTATCCTGGTCCAGGCTAATTCCTGCCTTGGCCCTATTGCTACAATGATAAGCTCCAACTCCCTGTGTCCCCTGTGTTGGGGAAGAATGATTAAGGAAAAGCATAGATAGACAGAATTGGCCAGTTAATAAAATGAGTTGCAGTGAAATTGAGAAGATAGATTTTCCCTTACCTTTCCTTGCTATGAATCCTTCTTTGGTTGATGACCAGATCCTACTGAGCACTTCCATTCCATTATGGCATACATTTTAACTCCGTTCTTATATAGGAGCATGACAATATGCAGAGGGTCCTTCCCTGTACTTTACTGCATTCTTTTTCTTCCTTATCGGTGTACATCTTCTAGGCCCTAATACACAGAAACCCTCCCATCCCAAGATGATTTCCCTGTCATGCCTCAAGTGATGAGAAGAATTTTTAGGATGCTATATTTATAACGTGTTAATCATATTAATCAAAATAAAAAAAAAGCATAAGAAATGCAAACATTTCTTGAGCCTTCAAGCTCTTAAATTTATTTAAAATGATGTAACACACTTCTTTTAATGTCAGGCAATATGCAAACACAACATTGTTTAAAACATTTTCAATTTACAAAGAAAGCAAACATTATTCACCAAGTTGATGCAACTTAGCTAGTAACCCATGCCCCCCCCCAACCACAACATCAGCTCTGAGGAAATACAGACAAAAGCAATACATATCTCTCAACAATAATCACAAAAATAGGGTTTTCTTGATAAATATCTGTTTGTCTCTTATTACATTAAATAAATAATCTTTAGGTATAAAATCCTTAAGTGACCCCTCACCTCTGAATAGTACTTTTAATATATTTCATATGGCTTTTGTGCTATTTACAGCATCAACAGAAAACTTTGGCTTGTAATATTGTTTAGCCCCAAATTGCCAAAGTGAACAATCCACAAATAAGTTAACACTTGTAATATTCTAGTCCCGCTAGAAAAATGAACAAAATGACATCATTATTCTGCATAAATAACATGGTTAAAACATCCCACAGTGTAGACAAATCACAAAAACATGGAAGAAACTAATGTCTCCTTGCCTCAAGCAGGCAGTTTTGGTCTTGCGCCCCCCTTTGCCAGGATGGGTTGAGCAAACAGTAAACACTAGACAGAATGTTAAATGGGATGTGTGAAGCATGGCCAAGTGGGTGAGCTGTTGTCGCTATGATGCATTCGAAATCATGACAAGAATTACCAATATCCACTCACTACATGCTTACTTATTGGAGGCAACTCAAGCATTCTTAGAGAGGACATACCATATGACAGAGATAAACTAAAGGTGCAGAGGAGTTACTATGTGGGTTTTCTGTGCTTTTGAGGAGATTGGACATCTTGAGTGCAGCTATTTGTGGAACGTGCAGAGAGAAGTAGCTTAATGAGAAAGAAAAATCCATCTGTACTGTTTGAATGTAAAGGCATGTAGGGATCATGAAGTAGATTTCATTCATTTAAAGAGAGAGCAAGCAAAAAAAAAAATATTTATATAAGGCAGTGAATACCACTACAACTGGCTCTCTTAACAAAATACACATTACAGCAAGTACTAATACTCAACTACATTGGTATAATTATACACAAGGTGTATTGTAAAAAATAATTTCTGGACCTTCCAGTCTCATAAATTTACAATAGCTAGCTGTGATATGCCAAAGGCTGCTCTTTTCCGTTTCCGCGAAGCTTATAACAGAGGCCCATGCTGCAGTGACCAACACGAAAACCCTTTTCTTAATTGGGCTTCTTTAAGTTCCAAAAATGGATATAAGAAGATGGGATACAAAATAACCATTAAACTCATCTTAGAGACCTACAGCGTCTAAAGTTGCTCTTCAATGAAAGAGAGAAAGTGTCTGGGAGCATGCACTGATACAGTGTGTTGCCGCACCCACCACATAATGAACCCACCTCAGGATCCAAATTAGGACCCAGAAAAGCTGCTTTATAAAAATAAAACCTACTATTTGCTTAATCAGGCTCCCCATTTCCTTAGTTTCTACATACTCATCACTAAATTAATTTCACAAAGATATGCTCTCATGGGGGCATTGAACTGGCTTACTGCTTAACACTAACGTTGTGTCATCGAGCCAGAATCCTCAGTTCGTACTCCAGCACTGTCTGTTTTCACACGCTGTGTATGGATTTCCTCCATAGCTCCAATTTCCTCTTACATGCTCATGACATGTTGGGTTACACTGAGACAACTATATATTGTCCTGTTATTGCCCGTGTGAATGAGAATGCCCTTCAAAAGAACAGGTTCCCTATTGAAAGGTTGCCAACTCTGCATTGAATTTGATTACCAAAATGCACGAAAAGCTTGAAAATCATTAATACTTCAGCAGAGGGAACACAGTAGGACCTACCTGATCAGAAATGACACTAATAAATAACAGTATCAAAGTCTCTCAATCCAGTTCACCGGTGGACTACAGCCAGTCTCAGCAAAATTGGAATAGACAGGAACAGGGTGAACAGTCCACTGTAATGGTCTATTCATGCATAGTCACACTCAGAAAGGACCAGTTTTGAATGGCAAATAAAACTTACATGCATGTCTTTGGGAATGGGAGAGAAAAACAGGAGTAGCTGGAGAATAACCCCAACCATAAAGGTTTAAAGTCTTAAAAAGGAAAAAGGCAGAGATATTTTTAAAATAGAGACTACGAGAATTAAGGTAATTCACAAAAATGAGCAAGGACAAAACTGTGAATCTTCTCCTATCCGTCCCTTGCAGCCAAAGCACTAAAAACAAAGATGCACTCAAAAATACCACTGCACATATTCTGAAACCAAGATGACTATAAGAGTGTCTGCATTAGTTAAAGTGTTTAGGTTATTACCAAATGATGGATAATCAGGAATTGCATGACCCCTGGCCTTTGTACCCCCTATTCAGTGACATAACGGGTCACGACCGCTGGTTGTCCTGCATAAAAATGTGTACACCACCTAAGTACTGGAGGTGCCCACAGGAAACAAATGGCATCGCAATATTACAGCAAATATTTTTAGCAATTTTAATGTGTGCCTTTAGTGCAAAATAAACCTTAAATATGAATTCTCCATATTCTAAAACCACCCAAAAAAGACACAATGAAAGCAAAAAAAAAAAAAACACAATCACAACACCACAGGGAAAATATGTAAACTTCACCAGGTACAGACTTTAAACACAAAGATTCCAGGATCTGTGAGAGAGAAAAGTAACCACCGAATTACCATTCAATGCCTGAATGAAAATGTATTACTCAACTATGCTGAAAAAGTTAGAGAAAAACCCCTCCTGCAATTGGACCCTGAAGTGAACTAAGCAGGTTTCAGAATGCTGTGATAATAATTTTGAGGGGATAACTCATGAAGAGCTGAGACAATATATTCACAGCAGATAAGGATGCCATGCCTTCTACACCCATGTCTGTATTTTAGCAACTAGTCTCATACAGCAAAACTGCCCTAATTTCCGGGTGTTCATAAGATATGTAATGTTACTTTCATAAGGTAAAAGTACATAATAAACAAAAAAAAACTGAAATATTACAAATGTGGGCTTCGATTTAAATGTTTAAAATCTAAATGTTTGTGATTATAATAGAAATTGGCCATTTTACACCCTCTGTTACAGGTCCATTCAGTGCTAGATCCCAAGTAAAGGATCAAAAATAACATCATATTTGTAGGTCACTGACCATGAAAGAGTCCTAAAATGGTACCTCACATGAATATGCTTCAAATATGTCATTTTTAAACCTTCTGTGAGTGGCTCTTAGAGGGCTACAACCCCTGGTAAAGAATCAAATATCCAAAATATATTTGTGATTAGCAACCACAAAATAGCATAAAATGACACTCCACATGCCTATATTACCAATCCCCCCTTTTTTTTTGAAGTTTTATGAAAGAAGTAGCTGTGAGCTCTTGTGTCCCATTAGGCGGTGAACCCCTGGGGTCGGATGATGTGGTATGAATAACTTCAAGTCCTGATTATTCTGGATGAAGTCACCTTCTGGTTTACTCTTTATCAGAAGGGTGTAATTTCCTGCACAAAATATGGTCCTAAAAAGTATGTATGTTTAAGGTCTGCGTTAACTAGGACATGAGTCAAACAACATATCATATATGGAAATTCTCTTGCACAGATGAGTTAGGAGGAACGTGGACAAAAAAAAAAAAAAAAAAAAAAGCTGAAGTGATTTTAAAGCATTCATAAGTAATTCTAATGAAAGACAATTAAGAAATATTTATCTCTGTAACAGCACTGCTGAGACGGAATAGGAACCTATGTGATTAAAATAAAATTGTCAAGAAATGTCCAATTTAACACTTTAAAACATATTTCAGAAACTGTGATTTAAGGGAGGAATTCAATTAAAAGTTGCATTAGCTTCATTTTAAAAAATTCAGTTGAGAAAAGAATAAAATCCTTGAGACCACAACCCCTAAGGAATGCACACAGCACCAACTCAGTTGCCTACTTTGGGTACAATTACTTCAAACGGTATTGTGAGCACTTTCACAAACAGAGTGTTAATAAGAAGGGTGCAAAGAGCTTTAATGAGGTAATGAGCCAGTATGGAAATAAAACTGTTGACGCAAGCTGAAATCCTAGGCGAATAGTGTAAACGTGGCCAATCTACCCAAAGAGGCATCACACAGAAAATACATTCCTACCTTCTGACTATTTTATTTTTCTCCTACTCCTCCATTTATTTCAAACATATCAACAATGAAATCAATCGCAAATGACTACAAACCTTTTATATATATCTAGACCAGGTGGTTCAGGAGGATGTAACGTGACACACCTCTCTCAAGTCTTCATGTACTGTACATGCGCATTTCCTGTGGTATCATTTGCTGAATAGGCTTGTGGCAAGCTGGTCAACATTTTTAAACATTCCTGCTTTTTCCAGGCCTAAACTGCAAGAAGCAATACCAGATAAAACATTTTTGCTGTGTACACAGCAAGCATTCAGCTAAGCTCACTTTTACAAAGCCAGGATGGTAAGGGTTTAGTGAAAAGATTTCCCATCCATTCACCACACTGAAAAATCACTAATAATTCACACGGTTTCTCATGGGTCTTCCCTGCGTGGAGTTCGCATGTTCTCCCCGTGTCTGCGTGGGTTTCCTCTGGCGCTCCGGTTTCTTTCCCACAGTCCAAAAAATGTAAGTTAGGTGGATTGATGATACTTAAATTGGCCCTAGTGTGTGCTTGGTGTGTGGTGTGTTTGTGGTGTGTCCTGTGGTGGGTTGGCACCCTGCCCAGGGATTGGTTCCTGCCTTGTGCCCCTGTGTTGGCTGGGAATTGGCACAGCAGACCCCCGTGACCCTGTGCTTCGGATCTCAGCGGGGTCTAGAAAATGGATGGATGGATGGATGACGGTTTCTCATTAAAAGCTACCGTGCAAGGCTCTAGAAATGAGGATATAAACTGTAAAACTGAAGTGAGCTTATGCAGGGAATGCAGCCAGTGTCTTAAAGTACGGTTTGGGGTGTTACCATCCATAATGGCATGAAATAAGGTAATTGGGAAGCTATTTAATTTGATTTTTATATTCTGCTGACCAGCAAGTTGATTTGTCTTAAATCCCGCAAGGCTTAACCCAAAAAGACACGATGCACCAAGTGACTTCCATCACCTCCCCTGATATATACAGTATAATCTCCCAAACCCACTGTTAAAAGAGCACGGGAAGGTTTTATAGGCTCAGCTTAAAGGCAGTCCTTTTAAAAGGGTTCACCGCTTGTCTCAGAGGAGCAGCAGCAGCATCGTGGGTAGTAACAACTGATGGAAAAAAACATCACAAGAATGATATCACCAAGTGTTCTCTAAAGCCCAGGACTTGGCCCTGTGAATACCAATAAAATTAGCTCTTTAACTAAAAGCAGCTCAGGTAAACGCAAGAAACCAAGAAAACTATGAAGACAGAGAGTACTCAATAGGGAATGGGCAGATCAATACTAAATATAGATGTTTCCGACCTGATGTTTTATATTAAAACACTGGTTTTCACTCTAAAATTATCGATATTACACAAATTCAATAATATGCAAATTTATTAAATTATTTTTAAAAAGCATTTGAAGGTGAGAACATGATTAAATTAACATGTAATATTGCGTAAAACAGGAGCGGTGGAGCTGTGTATGAGCGGCAACGGCAGCAGAAAGAAAGTAAAGCGTTGGGAATTATTTGACTCTAAGGAGTTAAACAATAATGAAGCAAAATGTGACACATGTCAGAAGACCTTACGTTATTGCTAGAACACCAGAAACCTAGTTAAACATATAAAAGTCACGCTGACCCGAACACGCAGGAGTTACAACGGAGGCGATCATAAGAGAGCACAGACACTCAGGATGCATTCTGCTGTTAAAGAAGCTTCTTAAAGGCAGGCAGTACCCCAGGCATGTTAGCATTGTAATCTGATGTATGATTGTTGTAATGGTTTGAATAGGAAAATAATCAATGTCTGTTTTTAGGGAGAGCAGCCCGGTGGCGCAGTGGGTAGCACTGCTACCTTGCAGTTAGGAGACCAAGGTTCGCTTCATGGGTCCTCCCTGCGTGGAGTTTGCATGTTCTCCCTGTGTCAGCGTGGATTTGCTCCAGGTGCTCCGGTTTCCTCCCACAGTCCAAAGACATGAAGGTTAGGTGCATTGGCGATTCCAAATTGTCACTTGTGTGTGCTTGGTGTGTGTTGGTGCGCGCGCCCTACTGTGGGCTGGGACCCCCTGCCCGGGGTTTGTTTCCTGCCTTGCGCCCTGAGTTGGCTGGGATTGCTCCAGCAGTCCCCCGTGACCTGTAGTTAGGATATAGCAGGTTGGATAATGGTATGGACGGATGTTTTTAGGGAGTATTATATTACATTTATAGTAAGAATGAATGGACATACTTAGAACACATTTTCAAACTTTATATTTATTATGTCCATTTTATACCGATATTATCTTTAAATCCCACTCCCTAGGATTAGACTAGAGTTTCACTCGGGCTGTAAAAACAATGCTAAAAGCAGCAGTCTCGAGCATTAGCTGGGCAACGGTATAGCCACGTTTTCTTCTCTCATTTGCAGGTGTGCCTGGTAATAACAGCATCTCGTTCAAAACTTTTTTTTGAAGCCCAAGTATTACACTTGCTTGACAATGATACTAGCAGTGATGTTGAGGAACCTCTCATCAGCAGTGATGATGAAGTGAATCTGTCTTCAGTCAGTGAATTTGAAATGGACAATTAAAAAAAAAAAAAGCAACATTTTTACATTTTTTTTCACGAAAAACTGTAATGCTAACAGTTGTTGTTGTTCCACAAATTGTTTACAAGAACTGAACATGTTTAATAATTTTAGTTAATAAACAATCAAAGAAGTCTGATCTTTGGCACTATATGTAATAGTCTTCTAATGCAAAGTCTTTAAGATGTGACTTTTTGATGTTCACAAATATAGTAACTTTTTACAGAATATTAACCATTCTTGCAAGACAACACTCTGGTGGCAACCGTATTGCAATCAGTATCAGTAATGCTGGCCTCAGTATCACCTGGTATCGGATCGAAAAGAAAATGAGCAGATTCATCCACCACTACTACTCAGCAATCAAAACAGAATGGAATATGTCTGTGCTGCAATGAGAAGTTGCATTTGGCATCGTTCCACTACCAAAAACAAGTAGCAATTAAAAAACCCTAGTTACATTTATTTTAGAGGTACCTAATCTTTGGCCATATAAATATTTAAATAAAATAAAAAAATTCTATTGGATGAGAAGTCCAACAAAATGATGATAAAACATGAACAGAGAAGGTTTAACAAGGACCCAACATCCTAAGTCCTTTGTACATGTCCTTGAAATTCAGAACAGACAGCATTTTTGAGGCACATTCCACATAGCTGGCTGCATTTTCTCGAAGAGGTACACAACCCCTGCCTCAGAAAACTATTGCCCACAAGATTTTCAAAAATTCAAACATTTTTGGCACACATTTAAAAAAAAAAGAAAACTACTTCAGTGCTCTGGGAAGGAACAACCGTATGACCCTGGAATTCTTTACCAGTGAGTGAATGGCTGAGGCAGACTCGTGCATGTCTGAAGGCTCTGTTTACAAATGCATTCTCTGGTAAATGACGGTTTGCTAAGAGAAAACAAAGATAAGAGAGTTTCGAGGCCAGTGCACCTATCATTAAAAAGGCCCCTTATTCCAACAAAATCAAGGATTCAGATTAAAGAGAAATAAAACAGAAGGTCAGAAAACTCTACTAAGATGAAGTCAGCAATTTATGGGCACAAACGCTGCTCTCTCATAGTTAATTTATTCTGCAATGGTCATTTCATTGCCGCCTAGTCTTTTGCCCTAGTGTTAGTATAACATTATGTAAAGGGTGTTGACATACACAGAGTAGGATAAGTAGGGCAGAATTCTGTGTGAGAAGTGCAAGCATGACATTCCCAAGTGAAGAGATTTGTACCCATCTGCTTTCGGTTACATTTTCTTATCAATGTCATAGAGTCACCGATACACTGAGATGTCCTTCCAAACTTTGCAGCCTCTTTCATTAAGTGCTAACTGTTGCCTGAAACCTGCTTTCAGAGAATAAGGCCTGACGTCCATCAAAATACCAACTGAGTTCTTTTATGTGCAGTATGCAGAAAAGAAGGATTCCCAATTTAACTGGGAATTCCAGCAGCTCTACTGGAACTGGCTAATGATTTCAGCTCAAATGCTTTAATTTTCACTATAAACATGAGGAAGGGAAAACATGATTACCGAATTTTGGTGAACTGAATGTGTAAAAGGAGTTTATCTTGATTTGCCTCCTTCATATATACAACCCTGGATATTCCTGATTTAACAATCACAAAAAATGGGAATCACTGGGATTCACTTGTTTGTATTATTGGGACTTAATATTATTAGGTTGCTTTTCATCCTATCAGACAATTTTTCACAAGAACAAAAGCATATTGTAGATATACAACAAGTATGACAAACTGAAAAAGAACATAATACCTCATATAAAGCAGTAAGATGTATACTATAGTATCTTTGTCGTTTCTGAACGCTGCCTAAAGCTCAGCCTCCATTAAACTGCTGCTGTCATATGCACAACTTTCTTCACACATGAGCCAAAGAGGCAGATTTCCTCCTACAAGGTTCTGACTTAGAAAAGTGCCACATCAAGTTTGTCTCTAGACTACATGACCTTGGCACAGCAGTCTACCTGTAAATACGTGGGGGTGGCTAAGTGTGAAAGACATCCTCAAATCCTCAAACATTTGACAAACTTGCTCAGTTTTGTCAGTGTTGGTGGGCAATGATGGCAATTAGAAGCTTTTTGTGCTGGCAGAACTTTCACATTTTTAATTTCTTTTAAATCTATTGATCTTTACTCCACTGTAAAAAAATCAATTTGACAGTCCAAATGACTGTTGGTGAACTTTACCCTGCTCTCACAATTCGGCCCACAAAAATGTGAACAACAGTTCTTCTTTGGCTCAAGTCTCGTGGCTTTGCCAAAGTTACAATAAAATTAATAGTAAACAAATGAGTGTTAGGATCATAATCCTATTCAACATCATTTACGCACTCTAAATATAGGACAGTTCTATGAAAGAAAAAGTTAATTTACCATGTAATTTTGTCACATATTAAAAAGAGATGCAGCTTTGGTACAATAACATACACGTTCAAGCTCTTTAACAGGCACAGCGCCAGTTTTTCAGTTTCTACTGCATCTGAATGTTAAATATATTCAGGTACAACTTGAAAATTTACAAGTATCAAACAAAATACTTTTAGTCAAACTTTTCAAAACACTGACTATACACTTAACAAATGCACACACACACACACCTCTGAAATCTTGTTATACATCATCTGCAAATGTCCATCGTGTTTTTACACTTAGAAGTTGGCATTGGTTGTCCACTCGACATCTCATGTACTCTCACTGTAGAATATACGTTACATACAAAATACAAATTTGCAAGCCCCTTGTTGAAATTCAGGACAAATATTGATCAACAAAGAAATTACAAGACGGAATACAAAAATACAAAAGATTTTAGCACAAAGGACTAAGATGCACATTTTAGTTAATAAGCAATATATGCAATGAATATGGCACATTGTGCTTGTGGTGCGCAGCTAAACTAATGTATTGCTGGGAGAAAGAAACTGTATTAATTTCATTTTCTAGGACTGATGAAATCATTCCCCCCACCTTCAAAATGTCTACAATTGTGTATTTTTTTATTTTAGACAAATTGTATCTCATGCATAAAATTGGTCCTGTATTCACTAAAAAGTGGCACAGCTGCTACAATATAATAAACAGTCAAATATGCAAATAACAAGGGAGGAACAAGGGTATTCCCTCAGTTTGCTGTTCAAGACATGACAATACAGGCAAACTGCAAGTTCTTATAAAATTATCTCATAAATGCCATCTGAAAAGTAGTCAGACTGGGGTTCCATTTTGATCACATCATGTTATATGCTTGCATCCTAGCAAGCAAGGGCTGGAGATACAATGCCTCATTTTACAATTGGTACTTTCTGCACATGAGCAAGATGCTGCATCTAAATCAATTCACCAATTATATAAGCAGAGGTGCTCTAATCAGAGATTTTACAACGTAACCGAATCTGACAAGTGCGCAAGTAGGAAACAGGTTAAGTAGGAAGTAGACATGCAGTGGGGAGAAAAGCTGTACAAGTCAAATATGACAGCATGGGTAACACATTTAAACGTCTTTACCAAAGCACCAAACTAAGAGCTTCTTAATCAACAAACATCATCTGTAGTTGCTCCTCCTAGTCACCAACACCAAAGCACCTACGTTCTTATGCAGAGTCCAGCTCTGAGCACAGTATCCAAAAAGTACCTTGCATCTTGCGTAACAGGAAAGAGCGTAAAGTTAAGCAGAAGCAGAAATTTAGATACATGTATGTGTGCGTGAGTGTGTGTGTGAAGGTGAACAGATGCAGCCCTCAAGGCCCTGGTCCATTATTACATAAAAACAATTTTTAAATCAGTTACCTGAATTTGGTTTCCAAATCTCTCACATCTAAAACTTACATAACATTTCACACTTTTCTCTGCCGGGTACCTTCTCTTTCTTCACTGCATCTCTGAAATACTTTGATTATGAAATGCCTTTGTTTTTCAAGCAGGCAGGAAAGAACAGAGCCAGAAATGTCAGTGTCCCCTGAAGTCACATTCTCCTCTTTTTAGAAAGATGCTCATAAAAAATATCTCACTCTTGAACAAATTAAGAGTTAGGCTCTCAGTCTTGGCCAGCCTGTTTCTACATGAGTTGGAAATTAGTTTGCCTGCTTGCCAGATCCTTGTGTAAAGTATAAAAAGAACTGTAAGCAGATATGCTTAATAATCAAATCCTGTTAAAGATTAAAATATAAAGAGGGATGTTAATATTCTGGACAATCCAGCAGAAGAAAACAGGTGTGACGTCAAATAAATAACAATTAGAAACTAGTCATTTTTGTAATGCTGGAGTTTCAATACAAAATATCAAACAAGTTCTTTAAAAACCATGAATTCCACACAGTTCCTTTTTGCCTCCTTGGCAGTTTGTACTGTGTTAGAACCATGAGTTCTCTCCTAGTAAAGATCATAAATATGATGGAGTAAGAAATAGAAAAGACACATTGGCCTCTTCAGCAGTGCAAGGGGCCATGGGCCAAGCCCTTAGCTAGTGTTTCATGGCATAGCCCTATCTTAACTATTGCTAAGCATACTGGAAGATGACCACAGCACTTTTCACTCTCGCTTGGAGAGTTGTAAGATGCCCCAAGCTCACTGTGCAAACTGGAAGATGGTGTGTCCCGCTTCATTATTGCTCTCAGTTTGGAGATTTGGCTGTAGCGTCTTGGAGGGGGATGCCTTGCCTAGTGAATGTGAGGAGGAAGAGTGTGAGCTCTCACTGGAACTGCTCCGGGTTTCTGTGCTTGTGCTGGTCTTCTTCATCTTCCTTCTCTTGGCCAAGGGTGCCTTGTCTACGTTCTGGAGGCAGAACCCCTCCCGCTTGCATTTGTTGAATGCCTATAACACAGTTAAACAGCATGGTGAGAGGTGTGATTTATTTGAAAATTGATTTTTAACATGCTTGCTTCTAACATGACTGACAGATTTGGTAACACATAAGCATAACAAAATTCTTGGTCTTGCAAAGAGGCATGCAAACACAGACTGTTGAGGGAAACATTATATCTCTTTAGCCATCACTTTTTCATCTGCACATAAACACCAGAGGCGACACAGTGGCTAATGCTATGCCTCACAGATGCAGAACCCTGTGTTTAAATCCCTTGCCCGATAATAGTCTGTATGGAGTCTGCATAATCTCATTCAGACTGTGTGGGTTTATCTGGACAGTATGGTTTTCTTCTCACATTCCACAGATGTTCATGTCAGGATAATTAGTCCTGTATAAGGTGAGAGCTTGAGTGTGCACTGAGTGGACCACCCTGTGCATTATGCCTGCGGCAGTCACTTGCCCTGCCTACATCCCTTTAACTGGGATAAGGTTTTAAAATGAATGAACGAACGAACTAACGGCTGAGTCTCCTTAAAGCCTGACTTTCAGTCTTGAAGCTTATTAGTCAGACTCTCTTCCTAATTAAAAAAAAGTTTACTTTTTTGTTGCTTCCCTCTACATTTGGAAGTGTTTAAGGAAATCATGCTGAATTCTTGTCTAGACTTTTAAAGTAATAGTTATAAACCAGATATTATCATTTTCTAAATGATATTGTAATGTAAATGTTACAGGTGTTAAAATTCAGAAACAGGTAATCCTCCACCCCAGTTTATGACTAATACCAATATAAATTTTAACTAATTTTAATATTCTTTATTCAACAAATGTTATCTACCAAGACAAATGAACTTCAATGAGAAAATGAAGCTGGGATTAGGTTTGTAAGTACACCTATTGGAGCTGTTTTAGTAGCAGCAGTTGTCAGAGAGCTCTACTTAAAACACAGCATGCAATAATTCTGCTGAGAAATAGCAAGAGTCTTGAACCAATAAGTTGCACAAAACAGGTAGAGCGAATGGTCAAAATCCAATGAATGCTGTGAAGGGAACATGAAAGTAGTGGGTCAATGAGGAAATGTGTTCTTTGAAAGACAGGACACATTAGAGGCTCAAACTATGATTTCTGATATTATTCGATGACAAGAGGATGTTGTCATTGAAAGACAATGCTTAGAGGAAGATCTGCATGGTGAAGCAACAAAAAAAAAAAAATAAAAAAAAAAAAGTACAAGACAACAGACTTGGAAATGCGCAGTTTAAAATGGACGTTGCCTATTCAGCACAGTTTTCCAAATCCCCTATGCCATATCATCATGTTTAATGCAGTTTGAGAGGATGACTGAAACCTGTAGACTGAAAGAAGGAAATGATAGGAACTGACTTGCATCACCAATGTAGGGGTAGTAGGACAAGACATAAGAAAAAAACAACTAAAAGCGTGCATACGGAACAAATTAAAATAAAGGATTAAACATCACTGATTCCTTTGGCACCACCTGTGAAAAGCTTCTAAAAGGACAGATGGACAAATTATGCCCACTAAGATACAGAAGGAACCTGTCAGAAATATAGGATTTGCACCAGTTCAGCACTGAAGCTGTGATTCCAAGTCATTAAATGAATAAATAAGTGGAGACAGGATAACTGTATACTGTATCAAAAACTGATGAAAATGTTGTGACAGATAAGGACAGATCCAACAATACTGGATTTTAACTCATTTACATCAGTCATTTATACTATGAATAAACGTTTTTCTTTCTTTTTAGCAATTCTGTATGAATTCATGGGAGGAGGTAGTTGGTGTTTACCATAATGTTCATTTATTTATTTTATTGAGCTTTTCTAAAAATGTGAATTTCCCTCTTGGGGCAAATGAAAGTGTTATTTATGTGTGTGTGTTAGGGCTGCAACTAATGATTATTTTGGTAGTCAACTAATCATTCTATTTATTTTTCGATAG
The DNA here is from genome assembly GCF_900747795.2 of Erpetoichthys calabaricus. Lineage (NCBI taxonomy): Eukaryota > Metazoa > Chordata > Cladistia > Polypteriformes > Polypteridae > Erpetoichthys > Erpetoichthys calabaricus. The sequence continues at coordinate 84,521,225 of NC_041409.2, read as the reverse complement.
TCACGATTATTTCATGCCTGACTATTTGAAGCCCTGCGACCTGTGGTTGCACATCCTGTCTCTGGGCTCCAGTGCATGTCTTACCTCATCTGCTCACGGTCTGTCCCCCCTGTGAATGTCACCCCTGATGTCTCTGCATTAACATGATTAAAATTAATAATAATAATCAAATTAAAAGAACAACCAGTGAAAACATATGAATTTGAAAATAATCAGATGTTTTTATATTCGTGTGACCATCACAATAAAAAAGAAATACATTAAACAATACAAAACTAAAGTTGCACAGTCTTTCAACAAAAAAAGTGCATTTAACTTAACCAAAAAAATTACAATAGTTAAAACAAACGTTTTTCATATTTTAGTAATAAATTGAGAAAAAGTAGACATAAATTATATAATGTGGTAAAGCTGAAGTGGCAAAGATCAAATAAACACTTTCACAAAAGGTTCAAGGATGATACAATAGCTTCCGTCCCCGCAGCGGTAGGAATTGCTGACTTATAATCAAGAGTCCCCGGTTCGATCCTGACTGGCCTCGTATATTACCGTTTTGAGTAGTGAGCTGCTTCTTATTGTTATTATACAATAAACACATACATTTGGGTTTGCATCTGTAACTGTAATCCGCTGTAAATGTATAGTACTGATAAAAAGTTACCTTTTTTTTCCACTTTTATTCTCTCAGTCACGATCACGATACATACATACCCGCCCCCCCACCCCCGGGATCTGACGCTGTTACTTTTATCTGAAACTGGGAATAACTGTGTTAAAACATAAAATGATGTAATTGAACAAAATGTATGTGTGTAAGTACAGAAAATAGGACGTGAGTGATCAAACTTGTTTGTGTTTTGCGTACATGACAAAAAGCATATATACTTTCTGTAATTTTCCTTTCAATGATGTGTGCTGACAAGAAAATATACCTTTAGGGTAAAGACTTTACCAATTGGAATAATACAAAATGAGTCAGGACGCTAATTTTATTGCTTACGTGGTCAACGATCAGGAGACTAGAAAAGCTATGAAAGAACAAGGATATCTGTCCTCGAGGCAGATGAAGTGCGGTGTCCTAGGACTGTATTTCTCTGTCATTTTACCCTTGCCTGGTATGTATCAATAAAAGGTTTTTACTAATTTTAATTTCTTCTCTGTCTTCAGTCACAAAAAGTGTCCACAGTTTTTTGGCGCCCGGACGTGGGCAAGAGACGGCCGGTCGACTCCTCCGGCGAGACCATTTCAGTGATCCGTCTTACCAGCGGACTGCCGTCAACTTGAGTACTCCGGCAGCAGAGCATGCAGCTCCGGCAAAAGTTAGGACTGCCCTGTCCTGAAAGAGTTCTTGCGTGAGGAGCCCCTGGTCTCCTCTTTGCTACATCCACGGTGACTGAACGGATTTCCAGACAGAGCTTGCACACTTCCAGGCTGGGGTAAGCACCGGGGAATTTCGAACATTTTTTTATTTTCTAAATTACGGGAGGGCGAGTTTCCTGTTGGACTGTCTAGTCATATTCATATCTCAACGGGTTGCTTAAGGTGATGGAGACTTGACTCAAGCAGTTTGACGCATACGAAAGGTCTGACGAAAGGATACTGGCCTCACCCATATCCTAGACTCGGCTGGACGTATTGATGTAGTATTCTGCTGAACCGAAATCGGACACGAAGTCACCTGAGCTGGAATCCGGAGATGTGAGCAGACAGGCTAACGGGACGAGTAACGGGGTGGTCTATATATATATATATATGGAAACATAAACAGAAAAAGAGCACAGATTGCAGGTTTGCTGTTAGGACGGAATAAATAAATCTACATACTAATAGGATTACCGTGTTCTCCTGGGAACTGGGACAGGACCGATAGTTGGGTGTCTCCCCTTGGGACTAAAGAAGGGAACAGTAAGGGAATAGTGAGTGGCACACTTAATACCTCGCTGATGTCATACGTACAAGGGATTAGATGAATCAGTATATAGTTGGAAAATTAAATACAGGACCCGGGAAGAGCAAGGGGACATATGGAACTTATAACAGTAAACCTGTTAATCGCCGTATACAGGGGGATCAAAATCATTAATGCTGGAAGAATTATTTTCGGAGGATCAACAGATGCCCCGTAAAAATGGGTCTCCCTAGGAAATTTGTAGAAAAAAAAAAAAAAAAAAAAAAAAAGACAGGTTTAGATTTCAAGAAGGCATGTAGGAAATGGAATAGACAGAGTGGTGGGCGTTGGCCGATAGAGGGGACAGGAGATGCAAGTGAAATACAGGAAGCTACGAAAATCCTGGTGTAGGAATAAGCAGGGTTGTTATAATAGTGGACCGTATCGAATGGATATGTTCGATAGATGGAATTAGTAATAAAAGACAGAAATTTAGGAAGCAGTACAGAAACAGAAGAATTGTTGCGGGCAAATGAGGGAAAGGCTAAAAACGGAGAAAGAGGAATTACTAATTACATTACAGAAAGTTCAGACAGGGCACGGAACCACAGGCAGACGGAAGGAAAAGGAAGATAATCCAAATAAAGACCCCCCTTTATCCTATTATTTGTTCCTCTCCTCAGTACCAACCTCAGGCACCTCCATTATCCCCTCCTCTATCCCCCATTCCGACTGCCCCCCCTGCACTACAACTGGCAGAAGGTTTCCTCCGATGATCCCCCAGGCACAGATCACTATGACCCAACCCCGTACTAGACAAACCCCCGTCTCCCAACGCACTCGAAAGTCAAACCTCCACTCACAAACCAGCTCCAACTTTTTTCTCTCCAAATCCTTCACCTTTACTTACTTGCCCTTTAATAGAAGTTCCCAATCCCCATTATAACCCTGCCCCATCCAGCCGGACCCCAAATCCCACAACAGTTATGATAAATCGGAAACTGGGACATCCAAGAACTAAAGGATGTCGTGAATGCACTTCCCAGATCCAAAGGAAGTAGGAGGACTAATAATTTGTTGAACAAGCTTGATCAGTTAGATAGCATGTATAAGCCTAACGCTGCTGAATGGACCCAGGTACTTCGTCGAAAGCTTGGGACCACATGGGCCACTGTTTTGCAAAGGTGTCCGCAATGACGTTCCATGGTATGGAACCCAGCTTTAACTCGAGGACAGGGGATTGGTGGAGAAGGCGAATTTAACCCACAATGGGAGGCGTTTGAGACAAAATTTGCAGAAAAATATAAAAAAGGAACGGACTGGTCCCTTATTTCTGCTGCAAAACAACAGAGAGACGAGACAGTTGATGAATGGGCACATAGGATTCAAGACCTTATGGCTAATCACTCGGGCTTGGAAAATGTTGATGACCGCACCCGAGCTGCGGTTCCACCTTTTGTTTCCGGTTTGCGCCTTGATATACAAAACAAGGTCCGCACTTCCTGTATTGGGTGGGAAAGTGCAGCGTTTGATGAAGTCAAACGACATGCTGAACATGCCGAAAAACAAACTAAGCAGAAGGAATCGGACTCTCATGCCAAATTATTGGCAGCACAGTTGAACTATTATACCAGGAATACTCCTGACCGAGGCCGAGGATATGGCCTTAGAGGAAGGGGACGAGGACGAGGAAGAGGTGGTTTTGGAGCTCCTCCTGTTGACCACAATAAGAATCCTTTTATTCCCTCTCCCTTTAATCCCAATGTTAATTCCTACTCTTGCTACGCCTGTGGTGAAACTGGACATTTTCGTCGGGAGTGCCCTCACAGACAGCAACAGCTGTCATTTTACCCTTGCCTGGTATGTATCAATAAAAGGTTTTTACTAATTTTAATTTCTTCTCTGTCTTCAGTCACAAAAAGTGTCCACAACTGTAGATGTGAGTGGTGTTTTGAGGCAATGGAACTGGACTTTCTCTGATCTGGATGGATAAAAGCTGACACACAAACACTGGCAAATCTGCCTTAGTCGTATCTCATTGTCACTTGATTTTTTTAATTCAATTTTATTGAGTGTTTCTGCTTAGGCTGAATTAGTATGCACCGTATGGCCCGTGATGTCAAAGCCACACTGACAAAAAAAAAAACAGAGACATAGGTATATATGATATTTGGAATTATTCATTTTATGACCTTATAGTACATTTCAGAAAACATTGTGGCACGGATGCAACATTATTCAAATTCATTCACGTACCTTCTTGCGGTTGTAATCAGTGACCGCGTTCCCCCCCAACCCCCCCAGCCCCCCCCCCCCCGGCATTGCCCGTTCTGCACAGGACTCCAGGACATGCAGAGGAAAGAATGTTCCTCTGCAAGGTGAGCCATGAACGCTCTTCTTTTCTCAGTGGACCCCATACATGCCTTGCACAGTACAAGTGTGTTGATCGCCGCCAGGTCAAGCTTGTTATAGCACAAGCAACAGCCACCTGCATGCTCCTACTAGCACTGAATAAACTCACGCCTTCTGGTGTCAGCGCGCAGCACCGGGGGAAAAAAAGAAGGATATAAATAAACGTGACATTTTGAAGAAATCATTGTATGACCTGAAATACAATCAGAAAACATCATCACACTAATGCAATATTTTTTGAAAACGTACAGATCGGGTGTAAATTTGTTACTTGTAAAAGTTAGCTTTTTTCACTTTTATTTTCTCAGTCTCGTTCACGCTCTCCCTCCCCTCCCGATCTGACCCTAACTAACAGCGCCACCATAAATTCTCAAGAGCGGCGGCATCACAGCTACACTTTAGAAAGTTTCTGTCTCAATTTTTTTCCATCTCCTTCCCCCTCCTCTATCCGACTTGCCATTGCAACCCCATTTATTCTCCTCAGACGTTCTTTCTTCATTGGTAGGACTGTGTGCAGTCCTGACAAACAATAACAAACTATACTGCCCCAGATGTCCATGTAGTACATTGCAGTTACAAAAACCAATGTGGTTCTTTGTGACTGGAGCCTCTATTGAAGGTTCTGTTTATGACACATCGACAATAAAAAATCCATGTCGACGATTTTTTGTAGTCGACGTCATCATTGCAGTGTGTTTGTGTGTGTGTGGGTACCTGTGTATCTATCAGGAAAAGGCCAATAACTGTCTTTGGGTAAAACAAATAAAGAGCTAGAAAAATACTCAGCATAGTGGACAAGCTTGCAGCCAGGCATGGCCAATAGTTTGTTTCTTACATAGCACACTTTGTATGTAAGTGTATAAGTGACAGAATTTGTTCTAATAGAAGTTGACCTGTATATACAAATTAGAAATTCTGTTAAAAGCAACATGGCCAAATTTCGTCATTTTTCATCTACTGTATATTCATTCCTTTGATCAATTTCAAAGTATATGTTATTCTTATTTGTTTGATTGAGTTGAAAGCTGCCGAGTACAATAAAATTACAGTTACATTTGCAATGAAGACCACATGTTTGCAGAAACACCTACCACTTTAGCCCATCCAGGAAGCATCACCGTGGATGGCCAAAAGAGCGGTGGCTAGACAGACTCAAGGAAGACATGCAGCACATGAATACCAAACCTAACAACATGCTGTCCTGAGACAAATGGAAAGTGACATGAAAGATAGCAGACCTTACACAAATACGGGACAAACTCTGAAGAAGGCATATTTCAGACTTTACAAATTCAGGAGAGAAAGCTGACACAGAATTATCATAAATTAACTGCTGATTACAGCAATGAATAATGTACAAACTGGTTGTGACACTGGGTGAGAAAAACTTGTTAATATCACTTGAAAATTTTGGTGTAAAGACTAAAATGCTATGATAATAGTTATATGCTTGTGTCTTACATGGAATGTTGCCTTGGACATATGTGTTCACAGTAGCACCTGAAGTTCCTAGAATACCAGGAGGTCATAAGAGGGTGGAAGAAAGATGGCTGTTCATCCTGCAACCATTCATTATGCCCTTAGACTTGACATTTTGATTCGGCTTGACCTGGATCAACAATCAGTAGTTCTGTATAGGGAAAAAAAAATCTGAAATCAATTGGCAGTTGGAAAGCCAAAATAAAAAAAAAAATTGATAATTAAATTCTCAACCACAAATGGGCCCTACTAAAGATCCTCAGTTTCTCACCATCTTTCATAAGATAATAACAGATTAAAAAAAAGTCACAAAGCACACCTTGCTTTGTTTCTTGGAAATTCAACAGGTTAAAGCCTGAGCCAAGAATGCACACACCTTGAATGAGGTTCTTCGCCTGTCTGAGAAACACTTTTCAGGCTTCTCCTTCAAAGGAAAAATCTCCCTGCTTGATTTTTTTCATGATCTCTTCTGCACTGGCATGAGTCAGCATCTTCTCTTCACACGGAAAGGGTACCTGGCGCTGAAAGCATTGTGTACTGCAAGTAAATAAAAAAAGCTAGCAATATGGCCGGTTAAAAGTACCAAAACTGTATCATTTATTTATCAAGCATTTTTGTCCAATAATACAAATTCTTCTATGTTTAAAAAGCTTCTGAACTGGCTGAATACAAGCAACACTGAGGGTCACTCTGTAAGTAACAGGAACTGAAATCAGCAACCTCATGCTTTACAGTATACTTCAGCATCTCAACCACTATGCCACTCTATGCCACATCTACTTATCATGATATATTCCGATACCAGTAATATTCTAACACAAGGGCCTTAATTACTGATGGCATTTTTATCCTAAAAAAGGGCAATGGTGTGGGTTGGCTCTATGCTCCTGTTGCCCCAGGAACCTCTTGAATCCACCACCAATTCAGTAACGTTTACTGCGATGAACCGGGCAGATGAGGACACATATACACTGCAGACAAGGGATAGTTGCATAAAGTGATTCAGTGCTTTTATTTAAAACCACAGAAAACTGTGTTGAAAACAAAGTGCAGTGCTCTAAAGGTCCACCATAAATAAATAAATAGATAAATAGTCCAATAAAAATGAAGTGGAAGATAAAACAAGTTAAATAAATTACCCTTTAAAATCGAGGTTAAAATCCACAGCCATGAAACTGCCCATTAAAACTCAGTCTCCAGTGCAACCTTTTTAAAACTGACGTCTCCTCTGCTTAACTCTCATGAGGCCTCACAGCACAGGAGACACCCTAACTGACAGGCACAGTCATCCATCTTCTCCAGGTTTGGGTCCCTAATGTTCTATGACCCCCAGTAAGGTGCCGCGCCGAACCTCATCTCTCCAAGGCTAGGGTCCCTGCAGCCGTCTGTGGCCCTGGCAGGGCACCATGCCAAGTCCCCTGACTCCCGCTGCCTTCCGTTGATTTACATAGGAGTGAGCACCGCAACAGTGATCCACTACAGCAGCCCTGAGCATCTGCCTCATGCTCCCCAAATGGCTGTTCTCTCAGCTGTCTGTCCTTTGCTCTCTTGTTTGCTCACACCAGGCTCCCTCTGCCTTCCTGCCTGCTTCTCTCTCCATTCTTTAACCTCCATTCTTTTCTTTGTCTTCTCTTCATTCATCTGTCTACTCTTTGCCATGATGGCTCATCCCTTATATGTCACCATAGGTGCAATGCCTTAATCGTGAACCTCAGAAAGCCAGTGGAGTAATCAAGACCGACCACACCATCACGTGCAGATGTGCTCCATTCCAACTACCCCACCAATCTCCTCCTGTCGCAGACCTCTACTGCTTAGCCGCAGCAGACCCACTATTCTACACAATTCACAAAATTAATGCCCATGAAAATGCATTTCATTAAGGATGTTACTGATTAATACTTATACAAATATTTTTCAGTTCTTATGTTTGGCTGCTGCAATCTAGCATTTGTTTCTTAAAGTAAGATCAAATATCAATTCAGGAACACCTCTGCAGTAAACCAATTAAATATAACCTTACTAACCATGAAATTGTGAAGCAAGCAAAAAAATCAATGGGGATTTATTACATTTTATAAGAAATGGTTGCACAGGGACATCACAATTTCCTTCTTTAAGTTCCAAGTTGAAAGTGGCCAAGAATAAGGCCCAATTTTAAAAAAAAATACTGGAAAGATTAAACAAAATCAACATCAAAATTACATGATCAGCAGAGGGCTTATTTCACCCTTGGTTCTGAATCAAAAATTTTATAAGCAGGAATCAACTAACAATCAGCTATCAGAACCATTTACAAATGAATACATTTATTTTGAGGGAGTGGGGACAGAATCTTGAAAACAACCTCCATGCATGAAGCTGTGATGATGTGTGTTAGGGGTCCATGGAAGTGTACAGTTTATTATTAAAAAAAAAAAAACAAAAAAAAAAAAAACAGTACAATGAGTAGCTGGGTTGCCAGTGGTTGGTTTAGTGTGGAGGCGAGCTGACTGCTCTAGAGGACCATAATTAGAATGCCAAAGTAATATAAAAGGAAGCATCAGTAGAGACTTGGGGAGTTGAGAGAAAAAGAGCAGAAATCGAGGAACTACGATCAAGGAGGAGATCAAGAATGAGAAAAAAAAAAGAAAGCCCAACAAAAGGAATGAAAAAGAAAATAGTCTGGTGGTTAAAGGGAGGGAAAGAAAGAAAGTGAGCAAGAGGCAGCATCATGGCAGAGGGGAGAGAAAAAACAAGCTGATGGTGTGCTTATGGGGCAGAGTCGCTTCTGCTGGACAACAAGGGAACAACTGCTCTGGGAAGCTCCCAACAGAACAGTGAGTGACTGGTGGTGAAAGAAAGGAGCAGGGCGAGTGATGGAAGTGGGGACATGAGCCAATTAAGAAGGTTGGACAATGCTTTCTGCAGGACTTCTAACCTCGCTGAATAAACCAGTGAGAGTGAGGGGTGTCACACACGTGTGCATGGTAGGCAGTTAAAGGGCTTGAGTAAGGGCAATTCCGAATCAGACCGGGATGTGGCAGAGTGCACGGACTCTTTTTCTCCCTTTCCTGCAGACCATTCACGGGAGATTCCACCTGGCCCTCTTGACGTCACTTCCAGATCTGAGCCTACTGAAGAAGACCTTGCCGGCTCCGGCCCCTGTGATGTCACGTCTGGGCTCGAGCCTATGGCTAAAGACCCATTTGAGCCCGACCCCCTTTGATCTCACTTCGTGTCTTCCCCTTTAAAGGCCTACACATTTTTCCCTAATCCCTCAGTTCTGTTTTGGGCTCGGTTTTGTGCACATCAGTGCTATTATACATTTTGCAACTTTGCAGCGAGGAAACCAATATACGGGTGTCTGCCCCAAACCTTTTTATGACTCTTATACCTTGTTTTTACGACAGCGGGGAGATGTCGGTTTTAAAGGACATACCACAGCTTGTGTGTGTGTGTGTGTGTGTGTGTTTTTTTTAACACATGTGGATCCTGGCCATGTTTTCACCTTTGACTTTGATCCATTTTTGAATTTATTTATTGTTGATTTTTAATCCCCATGAAAAGACACACTTTTAAATTTGGTTTATTTATTTATTTTCTAAGAAGATTTTGCACTGCATTTTTGTTCTGACTGAATAAAAAGCACTTTTGAACTTTGCACCACCCTTGGTGTGTGTGTGTGTTTCCTCATTGCCCAGTCTATCCTCAGTACATCTATTGATGTCCTATGTGCAAGATGAAATATTGCCAGCTGTGGGTAATCCAGGCATCACAGAACCCAACAACTAAATTTGACTTATAATGCCCAGAGATTATTATGTGTGCTATTCTCCTGTTAGATTGTCAGGCAATACCTACTACTTCAAGTAATGCACTCTTGATCCTTTTTTAGCTCCCTGTGCAGTACACAATGCAAGCACTCACCAGAATGACACCAAGGCTCCACAGATCGCAGGACTCATCATAGCCATCATACTTAAGAATTTCTGGTGCAGCATAATGCAGCGTGAAGCATGGGGTTTTTAATGGCTGATTATCTGGAGGTTTTAATCTAGCAAACCCAAAGTCAATGATTTTAATTTCAGAGTTGTCACTTTCATCTGTGAAAAGCAGGTTCTAAAAGACAAAAAAAGAAACAAACAAATTAATAACAGTGCTCAACATGTATCACAAAATGAGTCAAGGATACACTAAAATGGGGCAATCATAAACTGAGGTAAAATGATTAGCAGAATTGATGGATGGACCTTATTTTTCATTTCTCTACAACAACAGCTTTCTATTGCCTCACGTCTAATTAGTTCACCAATAATCACCTTTTGTAGAAAACTAATTTAAAACAAACAATCCTGACCTTCCATTTTCAGATAAATTAGCAATAAATGTCCTTGCATTTTGTCACTCTGCCATAGAAGCAGTCATTAATGGTCTTTTCTGGGAAAGGAATCCCATAATTAGGAGAGCAACTTTTAAAGCAGCAGCTATCCAGGGGAGACAGGAGATAGAAATCGTGAGAATTCATGAGCCAGGACACAGAAGTAGAGGATGCAGGCAGGCCATGTTAAGTCTTGGCATGCACTGTCTTCACTCTAATTTGAGACTAAACATTTTTATGTGGGAAAATTCAAAATGTAAACTTTTTTCTTTATCAGTGGTAAAAAAAAAAAAAAAAAAAAAAAAAAAAAAAAAAAAGTGGTTCCTAACTAAACAAGGATGAAAAAAACTGAATTGAATTTAAGAACTGTAAGTAACATGGTACCTCTGGTTTCAAAATCTCTGTGAACCACCCCAACATCATGCATGTGGCTGACAGCTGAGACAAGTTTGCGCATGATGCGACTGGCTTCGGTCTCACTGAACAGCTTCTTCTTACGAATGCGTTCCAGCAACTCTCCACCTTTTAGCAATTCAAGTACCATGAAAGTGTGGAGCTGAGCAAAGGAAACATATGTTAAATCTGGTTCTGTGGTAGATTAAATATACCTGAAAACTAAAGCACACTAATAACAAATAACTCAACAAATGTATGCAATACAACAAGGTACACATAGGGGTCTTGAGCTGCAAAGCAACTTAATTTCTACATCTAATACCACACTGTGCAAAGTGGGTTATTGTAGCATATTTACAATTACATATATTATGTAGCAAGGACCATTAATTAAAACTACACCAGTAACAGCAGAGCTGTTTGCACATTTGTCCAAAATAAGAATTGGAAGCGAAGGTGATTTGCAAAGTGCCATCTATATTACTAAACGAAGGTTGTATATAGGCACGGATGCCAGACGCACCGAAGCGTATGCGCACCAGAGTCAAACCCAGCGGCTTCCCAGGGTCAGTAGGTGGCCCCCAAACAACACAACAAAACCTGTAAACTAAACTTCACGTCACAATACAACCGCAGCCCGAACGCGAACACCACTACATATACAACCTTCGTTAGTGTTTGTATATATGCAATGAAGAAGCACCGAAAGCGCCCCCGAGTCAAACCCAGAGGCTTCCCAGAGTCGGTAGGTGGTGCCTAAACAACACAACACGACCTGTAAGCTAAACTTGAGGTAAAGCGTGCACACCAGGTTGTATATATGCACAGATGCCAGAGGCCACAAGCAAGCCGTACACACTACTACCGCCGCGCCCGAACACGACCGCCCACGCCACCGGCATATACCACCTTCATTTAGTAATGTACCCCTCCAAGCCCGGGTCCGCCGCCATGGTCACTTAAGCACATTAATCCACCGCCGTCAGCAAACGACTTCTGGCTAACGACACAGCCCATACAAAAAACAAAAACGAGACCGCATGGATAAAAACAATAAACGAAGGTGCCTACAACGTGCTTCTGAAACACTAGAACCAGATGAGTCACGGCTCCAAAAAGAAACACCGCTTAGTACAAATATGTTTATTTAATTAACTGAAAACTATCCCAGGATGCACCCACCCTCCATGATATTTCTTCCCTCCAAATATCGGAGGGAACAGAAAGTGATTGCTAATGCTTGGATTTGCGATTCTTTCGAGAATCGCGGGTTTTTGCTGGTTTCAATAAGGTTATATACAGTAGACATGGTTTTGTACCTTGTGCCTTAGCCACAAACAATATTTTTTCAAGTTACTGCAATTTTGTTCCTGAAATCAAGGCATGAACCGTACATGAATTTGTAACTTGGTCCCCAGGATGCTTTTCTGTGTTTTATTTTCATAGCTAGAGTCTGATCACATAGGCAGAGATAACACTACATCTTATGTTTATTTTAGCTTCTGTGGGCATGTTTTATGACAAACCAAGAATTCAGTATGAATAAAATGCATGACATTGCTTGACTAATTACAACAATGACCGCTAACCAGCATCCTGAATTACCATCAAGAGCTGGCCTAAATAAATAAATAAAAATAAGTATTATAATATAAAGCAAACTGCAGAATAGTTTTCTTCCACCAAAGCAGATACCTGATCATGGTAGATTTCGTAAAGCTTGACAATGTTAGGGTGGCCATCACAAAGCTTCAAAGCCGCAATCTCTTTTTGGGTCTGTACTTCCATCCTAGGGAGAAGAGGCAAAAGACACTGAACAGAACACTTCAAATAAAACGGAATATGACACTGAGCAGTTAGCACCAGGACAGTGAAGTGGGATATCAAGCTGGAACAGGACAATGCTTTTATTTTATTATCTCAGTTACATCTAAAAGCTTTACCTTTTCAACTGCAGCTGTTACTAAAATATTTTGTATCAGTAACAACATACAAGAAAAGTGTAATCAGTTTGTAACAGAGGAGGATGCAGGTTTTTGAAAAACTTGTGTTAATTATACTAACTACATTCTAAAAAGAAACCAAATATTTTTTATTTATTTATTTACTTATTTAGTTGTCAGATGTAACCAAAAGATATCTACAAAGGAAGACAGTAGGTAAAAATCAAATGCATCAAATAAACAAGATACAAAATAAATTTGATAATAAAGACAATAAAAGGCAAAGAACTAGATACCAACAGTAGTCTGGAGGTCATAGCTTAAAATGTGTGAAGAGTTGGGGTTAGATGCTGCATTCCAGTGATTGGTTAAGGCGCACCTTCCCACTTTGTTATATTCACAAGCACTACAAAAAAGTGTTTGAGAATAAACACAAGATCGCTGTTGATTTGGCCGCTCATTAAATAAATGTGTAAGTGTCGCATAGTAATTCCCTGATCACAGTCATGGATGCCAAAAAAAAAAAATATTATCAACACAAGATCTCAGAATTCACAGCACCTGTAGTCTGAGACCATACCAGTTACCATTGAGCAGGCACACAAACCAAGTTATAGTAAAGTAAAGTCAATTGGTAATATAAGGATTCAGAATATAATTTAAAATAGATTGAATAAAAACCTAATCAAAATGCAGTATCTAAAGACAAAGGCGAAAGACATTCCTTCAAAGTGTAAAACAACATTAAGAAAAAATAGCATATTACAGGGAAAAACTATTTAGTTAAATATCATACTCTAAACACATATGTTTCTCCATATTAATTACAGCAATGGTAGATAGTAATATAAAAAGGCAAGGGGAAAATCAGCTTTCCAAAAAAAAAAAACCTATGCAGTCAGGCTTTATACTTCTTTACACACAAGCAACCAACAGTGAAAGATCAGAGGTTTATCACCTCATTAGGGAATCCTTAATCTACAGATAAAAGTTATCAAAGTCATAACCTAAGGAATACATTATCTCTTACATTATACAAGATAAAACAACATAACATGCTTTTTACATCTGGTCCAACACAGAAAACCCCAATTAGGATTACACTAACAGTCCTAAAACCTATATTTACCCCTTTTTACCACTCCTGCAACTGGAACAGGCCTAAAATTGCTATTTAAACCCTAAAGCACCCACTGTTCTAGTTTAACACCCAGACCTAACAAACCCCTCTCCCAATTTGGCAGGTTTATATTTTAGGAAGGCCCCACCAGCAGCTTTTTCACCAGATTGCAAATTTCTCTTTTACATGATGCCTTTACATTGCCTAGTTAGCCAATAAAAGGTGTCATTTTGCTTGGCTTTTCTTTTACATGACAAATTGAACCTTTATTTGCCCAAACTTTGTGTGTTAACAATCCAAAGTAAACATAAGTGCAACTGACAGTATGCTAAATTAAAAACTATTAACATTTCTCTCTATTATAAAAAAAAAAAAAAAAAAAAAATCTTGGGAGGGAGACCAGGGGTGATCTTCTCGGAAGACACTTTGATATCACGCGAGACAAGGCAGTGAGACAGAAGGACAGCTGCTGTACAGGCTTTTAAATGATCGACGCGCAGAGCGACAAGCCGAATACACAGCTCACCAGCAGATGATCCTTAGCTTGCATTAAGTTCCCCATTCACATTGCGAGCAGCGTTATAGATTTAACCACGCCCGTGGCAGGAAATAAAGGACAGAGAGTAGATGACAAAGTACAATGCCATAAAGAATTCAAAAATGTTGGCGCAGTACAAATGCACAGCAGGTTAGAGATAATGGAAGTACGAAAATTCCAAAGTCTCAAAAAAAGGATAGGAAAGATCGCTTTAGCCCAAACAAATGGAAATTATTACTCTGTGAAATAATGGAACAGAGAAAAGAGATTGAATATATTGTTCGGATTTAAACTTTAAGTCGGAGACTTGTAGATCTTCTAATTCATGTTGCCAGCGAGAATTAATAGATTCCAAAAACATTGTTGCGGTATGAAGTCCCATGAGACGGAGACTTTTTAACATGAGATCCTTTCAAGTCACACGCTACTTACAACTATTTTCAAACAAGAATCACGGTCATCTACATCAGTCGTGTGAAATGCTTTTGTCAGACACTTCCTGCGCTTTCAGCTCTTATAAATTTTATCAGGAACAATAATTTTATACGTTCTAGATGACATATCAGACGACAAAGCGAAGAAGAAAGAGCATGGACAAACATTTGATAAAGTTGTTTTATCTATTATAGATGATATTTACTCACTTGCAGTTATATGTTGTGTTTTCACGATGCAAGTCCAAACACGGAATCAAAATTCAATGTGATCTTGAAGAAAAGTTAATTCCAAATATTGGTTTTTACAAAAGTTTTCAAATAAAAGTGAAAATAATGCATATGTAACAATTCTCATGAAAAATAACAATCTCTTTAAATTGTATATCCAGTAAACCAAACCCGGGGGTGGGTGAGAGAAGCGAGCAGGGGGCAGAGCCCCCTAGTATAAATATATTCATATGTTAACTGCAGAGGGTGACATTCCTTGTCACAATAAGCTTTTAGTTTTTGTTCTGAAATGAAGAACTACAAAAATGTACCAAGCTGAAGGAGACCTGGGTTCGCTTCCCGGGTCCTCCCTGCGTGGAGTTTGCATGTTCTCCCCCGTGTCTGCGTGGGTTTCCTCCAGGCACTCCGGTTTCCTTCCACAGTCCAAAGACATGCAGGTTAGGTGGATTGGTGATTCTAAATTGGCCTAGTGTGTGCTTGGTGTGTGGGGTGTGTTTGTGTGTGTCCTGTGGTGGGTTGGAACCCTGCCCGGGGATTGGGTTCCTGCCTTGTGCCCTGTGTTGGCTGGGATTGGGCTCCAGCAGACCCCCGTGACCCTGTGTTCGGATTTAGCAGGTTGGAAAATGGATGGCTGGATGTATCAGATTGTTATTGCAATTGCATATCTCCAAATACTATTTTTGGTTGATCCGATTTTTCATATTTTCAGAATATATTGAAAAGGGGCAGCAGGGTAGCTGTTATAACAACACAATTCAATGAATTCAGGAAACAATTTGGTGGAGAGATTACATGAAATTTCATAGCAAGAAGAACATATTTACCATATTTCCCATAACATGTGAACACAGAACTTCTAACCATAAAGAAAAGGAAGTTTGCTACTTTGACACTAAAGCTGAAAAGCCGTAAACAGTAACGGCAACACTAGACAATATCTGTGGTACTAACAAAAGAAAAAAAAAAAAATCTACACTTTAAAATAATGAGTTAAAACAAAAAAGTTTAATTAACACAGAGACACCACTATACAGTTATTCTGTCTTACCACAGTAGCATCTATAAAGTTTCTTTGGTCTCTCTCTCCCGTGCGCTCACTCTCCCGTGCGCTCACTCTCCCGTGCGCTCTCTCGCTGCACAGGGAATGCACAGGGAGAGACTGAACACGTACGGAAATCGTCGGCGTGTACGAACCGGAAGGGAAACTGGCTAGTTCGTCACCCGAGTGTGTGGTCATGAACAGATGCAAAAGTTTGGCAAACTTTTTGGTCGTAACCCAATTTGTACGTGGTCTGAGACGTTCGTGACCTGAGGTTCCTCTTTTAAAGTTTGAATAGCTCCAGTCCCCAGTTCATTTATGCTTTGCACTGACTATAAGTAAAGCTCAGGGTCAGATTTTATATATACAGTAATCCCTCGCTACTTCGCGGTTCACTTTTCGCGGATTCACGACTTTGCGGGTTTTTTAAATACAAGTGATTGCCTGCCTATCGCGGAAGTTATGTTCCAGACCCATCAGCAACAGGAGAAAATCCGCGATATAGAAAGACCATATAAATAAACATTTTTATAGTTTAAACCTTAAAATACCCATCCCACGTGCTTTAAACACATGTAAACTTATAAAACACACTTTGTTAACACTATGATATGTGGATGTCGGGCTAAGGATATGAGTAACATCTCACTATTATAAAACATTTTAACTTCACGCAAGACAAGACAGTGAGACAGGAAAATACAAGGCTTTAAAATTATTGACACGCAGAGCAACAAGCAGCACAAAGTCCACTTCTCCTTAGCGTTCATTCAGCTCCCACCCCCTTGACAATGCGAAGTGGCAGGAGCACATCGCGCCTCCGGGGAGGGGGGGTTTGAGCGAACGTGCGTTCAGCCCTCACACCCCCCCCCCCCCCCCCCACTCCCTCCTCCTCCTTCTGAACGCGCAGAGCAACAAGCAGGCATTTTGGCAGAAGCAGCACAAAGTCCATTTCTGCTCAGCCGTGAGTTCAGCTGCCCCCCCTTCACAAAGCGAGTGCAGACACATCGACGTCTGATAGCTGCGTGCAGTGTGCAGTGTTGGTCTGCGGTGTTTAACAATGTAGAAAGTGTTTAAGAGCATAGGAAGTGTTTATAAGAGTGTGGGAAAGGTTAACAAGAGAGTGAGAAAGGTTTATAAAAGTGTGGGAAGGGTTTATAAAGCCTTAAAATATGTATAAATAATAAAATAAATATAGGTCGCGGATTTTCACCTATCGCGGGGGGCTCTGGAACGTAACCCCCGCGATAGGTGAGGGATGACTGTAGTTAATATAGTCTTCAGAAATCCATGCTTTATTCACAGGCAGTACTTGTGGATCATTAAAGAGAGAGAAACAATGCATCTATCTAGACAAATAATGAACACAGTTTACAAAAACACTAGCATTTTAACTTCACACAAACTTGTTCTTATTTATGGAATTTGCTACACTTTTTATTTATATTATCCTACAGGGCTAATAGATGTATTCTATTTTCATATTCATCCTGGCAGTGCTATGCATTTCTATTATTTGAAATAAATATAAAAGAAATTGATACATAAATCTTTTACTGAATTATTAACTCTCTTTGCTTTTCATTTATGGCCTTATTTGTTTTCCCCACAATCAAAATTAATTAAGCAACTTAAGCATAGAGTGTCTTCAAATCAAACTGTTTTATATGATGCCTAAACAAAACACTAGCTTTTAAAACGCGACACTAAACCTTTTTAGTATCACTTCAATGTGCAGTTGGTCGCATGTGATTTAGCGTTTTTTAAATTGTGTACATATACAAAGTATTTCTTTAAGAGCAATTTATTTTTTAGCTGCCTAGAGAGCATGCAGTTTCATTGAACTAAATCATGGCATTTTTATAAAAAAAAAAAAAAAAAAAAACACTTGGGGGCAACTTTGGACAGCATTCCCATTATACAGCTCTTAAACAATAGCTGGATTCCTAGCTAGACTGTCAA